>NW_020257640.1:2909097-3171463 GCF_003255815.1 Theropithecus gelada | reverse complement strand
GTGCAGTGGCCGGATCTCAGCTCACTGCAAGCTCCACCTCCCGGGTTTACGCCATTCTCCTGCCTCAGCCTCCCGAGTAGCTGGGACTACAGGCGCCCGCCACCTCGCCCGGCTAAGTTTTCGTATTTTTTAGTAGAGACGGGGTTTCACCGTGTCAGCCACGATGGTCTCGATCTCCTGACCTCGTGATCCGCCCGTCTCGGCCTCCCAAAGTGCTGGGATTACAGGCTTGAGCCACCGCGCCCGGCCGGCTATAACTTTTTAAAGGTAGTGTTGATGAGGATGTGAAGAAATGGCAGACTTTATACATTGATATTGGAGATGTAAAAAGCCACTGTGGAAACAAGTTTGGCAGTTTCTCAAAAAGTTAAATATACAGTTATCCTGTGACCCAACAATACTGCTCCTAGGCATATACCCAAGAGAATTGAAAACACATGTTCACACAAAAATGTGTACACAAATGTTCATAGCAGTATTACTCATAATAGTCAAAAAGTAGACACAACCCAGTATCAGCCACACAAAGGAATGAATTATTGTTAACATGCTACAATGTAGATGAACCTTGAAAACATTATACTATGTGAAAGCAGACAGGCCGGGCGCGGTGGCTCAAGCCTGTAATCCCAGCACTTTGGGAGGCCGAGACGGGCGGATCACGAGGTCAGGAGATCGAGACCATCCTGGCTAACACGGTGAAACCCCGTCTCTACTAAAAATACAAAAAACTAGCCGGGCGAGGTGACGGGCGCCTGTAGTCCCAGCTACTCGGGAGGCTGAGGCAGGAGAATGGCGGGAACCCGGGAGGCGGAGCTTGCAGTGAGCTGAGATCCGGCCACTGCACTCCAGCCTGGGTGACAGAGCCAGACTCTGTCTCAAAAAAAAAAAAAAAAAAAAGAAAGCAGACAAACACAAAAGTCAGCCTGTTGTATGATTCCATTCTTATGAAATGTTCAAAACATAAATTCGTAGAGACAGAATGTAGGTTAGTGATTGTTAAGGGCAGGAGGGAAGGGCATATTGAGACTGACTGCTAATAGGTACAAGATTTCCTTTGAGGGTGGTGGAAATATTCTGGAATTAAATAGTGACGATGGTTGCATACCATAGGGAATATACTAAAGTATAATGACACATACCTGTTAAAATGGTAAATTTTGTGGTGCATGAAATACATCTCACTAAAAATACTGCATAAAAATAATGCTGAGTCTTGTCATATGTCATATTTTATAATTTTAGTTTGACAAATTTTGCAAAGTTATCCTCCATTGAGATGGTACAAGTTATACTTTCAGAAGCTATGTACGAGAGTGCCTGTTCTTCTCACGTGTATGTCATCATACGTTTCAGTCTTTGCCCAATGTTACTGTTGAAAACCAATAACCCAATGTAGATTACTTTTGTATTTCTCTAATTATGATCAAGATTGACTATCTTGTCATATACTTAAATGCCATTTGTATTTCCTTGATTGTGAACTTCCATTCTTATTCATTGCCTGTTTTTCTATTAGTGTCAGTTTTTTTCTTATTGATATGTAGAACTTCTTTATATATTATGTTTTTTCCTAGTTTGTTTCGCAACTTAATGATGGATTTTTACAACAAATGCTATTTTTACCGTTCAGTAGTGCTTGTTATAGCACTGTTCCATCTTCCTGGTTTAAACCAAAAACCTAAGCCCTATCTCATTGATATCATTGTTGAGAGCTATTAAATTTCTCAGTGCTTGTCTTTGTATTTCTAAGCTATGTCAGCTTAACGCATCTGTGTATGTAAATGTGTTTGTATTTCTTTTACCAGAATATTTTGAAGGAGAACTGAATGAGGAAGACAGGTTTTCAATAGATTAATTGATCTGAAACTTTGATTGTAGACAGTCATTAAAATTGATATAATTTATGACTTTTCCTAGAAGATATTAAGAACAAAAATCATTAGATTAATAGATAGATGGATGGGAAGGTGGATAAATGGGTAGATAGATTGAGGAAAGTGTATTAAACAGGGCTGAAAATCCTACCCCTGGCTATTGAGTCATTCAGCAGGTTTAGTCCTTCAGTAAATTATTTATTTACTTACTTATTTACTTTACTTACTTTCTTGCTTATTTTGAGACAGGATTACAGGTGTGTGCCACTGCTTCTGACAGTATTTTTAATTCATGTTGTGTCAAGCCCTGTGCTAGGTGCTGACTGTACAGTATTGACTGAAACAGCTTTTATCCCTGGTTTCATTGTAATCTAATGAGGGAGTCAGAAAAAAAAAAAAAGGTGAAACAAATTTAATTGAGGCAATGTAATGAAGGAATATAATGTTCCTTGTTTATAGAAAATAAATGGGAGCTGTATGACATACTTTTGGTAGGGTGGTCAGTGAAGGCCTTTCTGAGGTGGCAGGCTTTAAGCTGAGACTTACAGATAGTGAAGAGTACTGTAGGAAATCTAGAGGGCATTCTGTGAAAGGGAAGCTTGAAATTGAGGGACTTATGATGACATCTTTCAGAAACAGAAAAGAGGCCATTATGGCTGGAATTTAGTAAGTTGAGGTGGAAGAGGTAAGAAGAGACCATACAAGCCATAGTTTTTGGATCTACTACTGAGAAATTATCAAGAAGTGTTAAGCAAATGAGTGACATATTCAAATTTATGTTTTAAGACTACTCTTGCTTCTTTATGGAGCATGAAGAGGGACATGGTGATAAGAACATCAACTGGGAGAGCAATTAAGTGGCGATAGGCAGAGCTTAGACTAGAGAGATAAGGATGATAGACTGATAAATTCTAGATACAGTTTGAAGATAGACTTGGATTTAATGTGTTGGATGTTATGGACAGTGGAGAGGAAATCATTATTAATTACTCCCAGCCATTTATTTATTATTAAAAATCTATGTGTTCTGCCTGGATTTAATTATGGGTGGTAGAAGTTTGGTTTATAAATAATGATACATAAACTTACTTGGAAAATTCTACCATATCTAGTACCTCATTTTGGGTTCTTTGATTTTTTTTTTAACCGAAACATGTTAGCAGTTGAAATTTTTCTGAATTCAGTCCTAATTGTCCAGAAATAGAGCTAAACTGGCCTTCAGAAGTATTGAAACTGCTTAAAATTTCTCACACATAAAAATCATCCTCAAAACTAAACATTATATCTTTAAAAATTGGTGAGTTTTTTTTAAAGGGAAGGTATTTTATTTTTAAAGGAATGAGGTAAATGTTATAAAATTTCTCCTCAGTGGATTTTCAAGTTCTGTAGTAGAATTTTGCCTGAATGGGTATAAAGCCCAAGATTTTGCGTGTGGTGTGTGTGTGTGTGAAGGGTGAAGAGAATTTTGAAAACTTGCCAGATTATTAAGAAATATAGTTAGATTAATATGAATCACTTCAGGTTGCTGCAATTATTAACCAGCTTTACTTTTGAAATAGAGGTTATTGCACATTGTACAGTGTGATGGAAAAGTCAAATCAAAATCTTAATATTAACACAAATGAATTCACTAATTTCTAGCATAATTTTATTACATTTGATATGAAAAATATTGTCAGTAATGCAATGATATTTTTCCTACCTGGGCCTTTTCTGAAATGCAGCTTTAAGCATTAATCTCCAAATGGAACAGATTTGTAAGAATCAATATAGTAGTTCCCAAAGGAAAAAAGAAATCAATTTTTTTAATTTATTTTTCAGAGGTGGCTGGATCCAAACAAACCAATAAGGAAGCAGCTAAAGAGTGAGCATACATATTTAACATTTTGCAAGTTTACTTTATAAAGATAAAGGATTAATATAGTCTGATTAATTAGAACTACTTTTATTAATTCTAGGAGGATCTCCTTACAATTTGAACTTTAGAGTCAAATTTTTTGTAAGTGACCCCAACAAGTTACAAGAAGAATATACAAGGTGGGTTTATGGAGCATATTTTTCTTGAAAATATTGTCAAAACTCTAATATAAAATTTTGAAATTAATTAGGCAAAAGGAAATTACTATGGTGTAATTCTGAGCTTTCCAGTCAGTACACAGAATAAGTTATGGCTATTCCAAGATAATGTTTTCCTCCTTTTTTGGATGGCTAGGAGAGTGTAAGGGGATTTAGAACCTCAGGGTGGCCCAGTCCAGCCCCAAGCAGCCTCCTGAGCCATATAAATATTAAAAATTTCTACTTGTGAACACTGCTTAAGTGTGGCTATAATTAATTGAGGTCATCAAATGTTGCTGAAATTGTATCCAAAGGATGCTGTGTGGTGAGAAATGTTTGGTTTTTTTTCCCATGTGAAAGCATATTCTAGTATCTTTTTTTATTGGGGAGAACATAGAATTTATAAAATGTATAACCATTATTTGCAAGTCAGTAGGTACCTTTTGTCCCTTATGTGTTTTTAATCTTTGATTCCAAAAAAGTATAATGGAGTTTATAAAGGATGTTGCAGAGAGTGCACTAGCATTTTGAGGCCTTTACATGCCCACTTGACTCTCCATTTTAAGTCTTAGCTTATGTTACTATCTAATTTTGTGGTCATTTCAACTTGACAGAGTGTATACGTGAATTATCTAGATGAACATTTTGATAATGTTCTTGAATGTAAGGTGAAATATTGAAGGTAGAAATGGAGAAATACCAACAGTGTGGTTACTGTCAGTATTAACCTGAATGACAACCTTGTGTGTTGCCTGAAAGACAGAATTAGTAATTAGTAATGATTTTTTTAAAAAACAGTTAAAAATTAGCATGTTATACATACTCTCTGTAAAATTCTCAGATATAAGAATATAGGCCAGTGACTACATTCAGAATTACTATATAAGATAGGTGTCAAATTTAAAAATCCATACTTAAAATTACCTATAGATAGGATGTTAAATTTTAATGTATTGGTTATCATTTAGGATACTGTCTTGGAGTGGAGAAACAAAAGGATAAATTAAAGATACTTAATTAGCTGCAGCTGCCAGTTCTAAGGTGTTTGCAGAGTTTTCAATAGTAAACCAAGTGAGAAAAATTAGATTGAAATTCTAGAGATTTCTTTTCAGTGTGTTTTGGGGTGAGTGTGCAGGTGTTCCTTTTTTTAACAATGGGAGTATTCAGTAATGTTGTCTCTGGATTATGTAATCCTAATGCTTGCAGCTAATAGTAGAATCCAAGCTAATTCCTCTTGAAAAACAAAGTTGTGTTATGTGTATACATCTTGGCTTAATATTATAACCCTTAAAATATTGTGAGTTATAACCATGTTCATAATGTACTTCACTTGAAAAACTGTCTTTGAATTTCTGAGTGGAAGTAGAATGTGTTGATTCTTGTATAGCCTGCATTGAAAACATAATAAGGAAATAAATGTGTCTCTCTAATAAGTTGAAATAACTTCCTGAAGCAGAAGAAAGTAAAATCAAGTTTGATGGTAGTCAAGGAATTAACTTGTTCTCAGACCCTTTTGTAATGGAATGTTATGGAATCTTATAACTGGTATTATTTGGTAAAATGGGGTAAATGTCTAGTTTTTTAAAATTTTACTACCATAGTGTGTATCAGTGATTTTTCTACTCTGATTAGAAATTAGAATCATGTGGGGGAGCTTTAAACCATAATGATGTCTTGGTCACATCCCTAGATAATTCTGATTGAACAGGTCTTAGATGGGACCTGGGCATAGGTATGTACAAGTTCCCCCAAATGATTCTAATATGTAGCCAAGGCTACATATTAGCCAAAGCTTTAATGCTTGAGTAGTCTTAATGTGATAGTTATGATTAGTAACAGTGTACCTTCTGCCACAGCTGCTAAGTTTTCAGAACTAGTTTAGACCCCAGGAAACAGGAAATCTGCTATACCTCCTTACCTTGAGATTTCAAGAATGTAAATATACATTCCCAATATGCAGATGAATCTGCTTAGTAATTCTTTTTCAGTTTTTAGCTGTATGAAAGTTGATTCTGTTTGGTAGTGAGCCAAGAGAAGAAAATAAACTCTATGTAGTACTAAATTAATTTTTAAAATATCCTTTTAATTAGTGAATTAGTTTAGTTTAATTAGTAAAAAATATTCCTTTAATTTTGAAATAGTGGGCGGGGAGGGGGGCGGGGAAAGAATGGAGTCAAACAGGTTCCACAAGGTTAAACACTATTTAGTTTTAGCAGGTGCTAGCATCATTAGAATTGAATTTTTCCAATTCCTAAGATACATATGCTAGGCAAATTGATACTACTTTCTTTTTACAAATGTAGAAACTAAGGCTCAGCCACATTTTAACTAATTTGCCCAAGATCACAAGCTAGTTTTGCCTAGGACTTGAATTCTGGTTTCTGCTTTTAACAGTTAAGTTCTTGCCTCTTGGTTAAATGAGTATGTAAGTAAAATTTGGCAAGTATAGGCATTATTTATGTCAGATTTACAATATTATGGCAAGGATATACATGACCTTTAAATCCTGACTATAAGATTGTTTCTCACCAGGAAACTTTAACTTTGAATTATTTTTATTTTTATTTTTATTTTTGGGACAGAGTCTCGCTCTGTCGCCCAGGCTAGAGTGCAGTGGCGTGATCTCAGCTCACTGCAAGCTCCGCCTCCTGGGCTCACGCCATTCTCCTGCCTCAGCCTCCCGAGTAGCTGGGACTACCGGCGCCCGCCACCACGCCTGGCTACTTTTTTTGTATTTTTAGTAGAGACGGGGTTTCACTGTGTTAGCCAGGATGGTCTCGATCTCCTGACCTCGTGATCCACCCGCCTCGGCCTCCTAAAGTGCTGGGATTACAGGCGTGAGCCACCGCGCCCGGCCCTTTTGGTTTTTTTGTTTTGTTTTGTTTTGTTTTTGTTTTTTTTCTAGTAGAGACGGGGTTTCACCGTGTTAGCTGAGATGGTCTGGATCTCCTGACCTTGTGATCCGCCCACCTTGGCCTCTGAAATAACTTTGAATTACTAAACCAAAACAGGCCTGATAGAAATATACTGTCTTGGATTGAGTAAATAGATTATATTTATAATATTATGCACTAAGCCTCACAAGAAATTATATATGAAGTCAGGATATTTGTATTCTTTTTTTTTTTTTTTTTTTTATAATGAGTATTTGATTCTCTGAAAACCTCTTTGGTAATTTGAATATTGTCATGGAGCTCTTCAATGACTTTAATCAGCCAAACTAGAATTTCTAATGACTTTTGACTCTTTGAATATGTATTTTTTTTTAGTGAAATAAAAATCTTAAAATTTCCTGGTTAAACATTTAAAACCACAAAGTTTGGTCGTCTGCCACCCCTATACAACACAGATGACTTTGCCCAAGTATTGATAAATCTTTGAGTGAATGGGTTACCCACTAACAGAGACCAAAGGACAATGCTATCTTTTAAGCAACGACAGTAGGCTTGTTAAAGAAAACTTATGTTTTTGTTCGTTTCACAGGAAATTGAATACTTGACAGTTCTTTTTTTTTTTTTGAGACGTAGTCTCGCTCTGCCGCCCAGGCTGGAGTGCAGTGGCCGGATCTCAGCTCACTGCAAGCTCCGCCTCCCGGGTTCACGCCATTCTCCTGCCTCAGCCTCTCGAGTAGCTGGGACTACAGGCGCCCGCCACCGCGCCCGGCTAGTTTTTTGTATTTTTTAGTAGAGACGAGGTTTCACCGTGTTAGCCAGGATGGTCTCGATCTAACGATAATAGACAAAAGAGCTCTTTTTCCCCCTCTAAACAAAGAGAGACTTCTTAACTCAAATGGAAGTGTATAGGTGCTTTTCTGTAACAGGCAGCTTCCTGCCATCTGATGATAAAATGAACAAAACACTGGCCTGTACTCATAGCTGACTTTCTGTCTCAGACCAGCAAAAATCTTGGCTGGTCTCTAGTGCATTGCTACTGTCAACTCTTTCATGTTTGTGATACTCAGGTTTTCTATGCTTCCCACTTCTACTTTCTGCATATACCAACCCTCAGAATATTTCTCCCTCTGTCATGTAACTGTTTAAAATCTTGAGGGCTTCTATAATGGAAGCTAGTGGAAACAAGACATTCGAAGTACAAATTTCATACATCAAAGAATTTTAAAGATTTAGATTCATGAGCTTATGAAATCTTATTTTTAAACTACTTTATGTGTTTTAATATGTAAATTATAAAAGCAAATATTTAAATATTTTTATTTGTTAATTTAAGTATATAGTTTCTTAGAATTGAAATTGTTGCAATTCTAGTAAATGCTATCCTTTTTTTTTTTTTTAAGGTACCAGTATTTTTTGCAAATTAAACAAGACATTCTTACTGGAAGGTGGGCTCTTTAAATTTCTTACAAATTTTTTTGTAATGGACTTTAAAAATACTTTTAAAATCTGTATTAAGTAATTCATGGTCATTGCAAATAAATTATTTAAGAAGGTTACATGTAGTGTGAATTCTTTTCATCAGTTAAGTTTATTTCTTAATAGTTAAATCACATGAAACTTCAAGTGTGATTGTTTAACAAATTATAGTACTTTTGAAATTACTATGTTTAACCTTCGGTTATGTATTTTTGTTTTGTTTTATTAGATTACCCTGTCCTTCTAATACTGCTGCCCTTTTAGCTTCATTTGCTGTTCAGTGTAAGTATCAGCCCATTTTTAGGTCAAATAGCATATAACTTTGTGGTTTGTGTTGCTAGTACATTGGCTTTAATGTGGGAGTTCTGTAGATGTGTTACTATATAGAAAATAGTGACTGCAGTGGAAATGTAATTAAATCTTCAGTTAGTTAGCAATTACTATGATTTTTGGAAAAAAAAATTTCCTCTGAAATTGAGACCTAGAAGAATGTTAAATGGATTGCTGTAGCTTGCTGAAGTGGTTATATTAGAAACATAAGTACTTTACATCCAGAAATAGAATTAATGACATCACTGATTTGACTATAATAATTTAAAAATTTGTTTATTAAAATGTGAATATTTTCCTTTCATTATTAGCTGAACTTGGAGACTACGATCAGTCAGAGAACTTGTCAGGCTACCTCTCAGATTATTCTTTCATTCCTAATCAACCTCAAGATTTTGAAAAAGAAATTGCAAAATTACATCAGCAACACATGTAAGAGTTTTTTAGTTTTTTATTTGATAAACTTCTTAATGGCATTCTTTCTAGAGAAATGTTTGAAATTACTTCTAATTTGATGGCTGTATTTAATATAGAATAATTACTCTTACCTAAAATATTATTATTTTAAAGAAATATAGGTGATCTATGCTAAAAAATGATTTCATAGGCTATATGAGGCTCATTTTCATTTCTATTAAGAGCCATTAAGCTATCTGTAAACAGACATTTATTTGCTATTGTGTAATAGTCTAAGTAATTTTAGAATATAAATAGTATAGTCACATTGTAGAGATCCGTCTGCTTAGTAATTCTTTCTCAGTTTTTAGGTATAAAGGACTTGATTCTCCTTGATAGTGAGCCAAGAGGAGAAAAGGAACTCTATATAATACTAAATTAATTTTTTAAAAATATTTCTTTAAAAACAGTACAGGTTGAACATCCTTAACCCAAGTTTGAAATTCAGAGAGCTCTAAAATTTGAAACTTTTTGAGCACTGACATTACACCACAAGTGGAAAATTCTGCACCTGATCTCATATAATGGGTTTCAGTAAAAATGTGGTCAAAACTCTGTTTCATACACAGAATTATTTTAAATATGATACAATATTACCTTCAGGCTATGTGTATAAAGTATATATGAAACATAAATTTCATGTTTAGACTTGGTTTCTATCCCAAGATACTGCATTATGTATATGTAAATATTTCAAAACTTGAAAAAATCTGAAATCTGAAACACTTATGATCCCAAGCATTTCAGATAAGGGATACTTAACCTTATTAATATTCATTCATTAACAATATTCATTCAACTTTGATTCTTTTGTGTGAGTATAATTTTCTATATTATTTTTTCAAAAGAGATTTGTTGCCTTGAATAGAAAGTAATATTGTTTATTAGTTCAGAATTCAGTTGTGCTTCAATATACGATTCTGAATACTCAGGGAAAAACTAAGGCAGTGTTGCATATTGGTAAGAGTCTGAACTAGAGAGCCAGACTGCCTGGTTTGAAATTCTGTAAGATTAGTTACTATCTTATAACCTTGGCCAAACTGCTTTATGCCTCTTCTCTGTTTCCTTATGTAAACTAGGGATAATAAAAGTATCTATCTATCTCTGGAGTTATTGTAGGTCTTAAATGAGTTGATATACATGAGGTTCTCATAACCATACATAGCACATTGTACACACTGAAGAAATGTTAGCTGTTATTATTATTCAGAAAACTTTCTTTTGCTAATAACTCATGTATCTAAGACAGGATAACAAACCATGGCCCATTGCCTTTTTTTTTTTTTGAGATAGAGTCTCGCTCTGTCGCCCAGGCTGGAGTGCAGTGGCACGATCTCAGCTCACTGCAATCTCCGCCTCCTGGGTTAATGCCATTCTCCTGCCTCAGCCTCCCAAGTAGCTGGGACTACAGGCGCCCGCTACCACGCCCAGCTAATTGTTTGTATTTTTAGTAGAGACGGGGTTTCGCCGTATTAGCCAGGATGGTCTCGATCTCCTGACCTCATGATCCGCCTGCCTCGGCCTCTCAAAGTGCTGGGATTACAGGCATGAGCCACCGCACCCGGCCCCCATTGCCTATTTTCATATGGCCCACAGGCTAAGATTGTTATATAGATTTTAAATGGTTGCAGAAAGTCAAAAGAATAGCATTTTGTGGCATGTGAAATTTCATAAAATTCAGTGTTCATGAATAAACACTTACTGGAACACAGATACCCTCATTCATTTATATGTTGTCTGGCTGTTTTCGCACAATGGCCAAGCTAAATAGTTGCCACAGAGACCGTATGTCCTAAAAGCCTACAATATCTACTATCCAGCCCTTTGCAATAAAAGGTTTGCTGATTCCTGATCTAAAATAGACTAAGAGTAAGAGTTTGAAAAACTGGTAACCTCCTGGCGTAAGCGTAGACTGCCTAATGTGGTGAGGGGGCTATTTTAGTCTAAGTAAATTCCATTCATAGTGAAAGTTATACATATAGCATATCAGAATCAAGAGTTTGAAGATAAGCCAGATTTTTTAAATTTACCAATAATAAAAAGACTCTTAAGGAGAAGCTTATTGATTATATATTTCTGTTGATTATATATTTCTGTTTGATTTAAGTACATGATTCATCAGATCTTTAAATGAAGAAAAATAGAATTATCCACTTTAACTGGAGGGAGTATATATTTAATTTTATAGAAATTTGAAGTGTGCTGCTTGTTTTGTGCATTAGCGGGCTGTTGGCTCCCTTTTCTAGTAACATTAGTGAATAGAAAGTTTGTATCTTTGTTTTTGTAATTTGCTGCTTTTGCTCTGCTGTAGTCTGATAATAACAGATAACTAAGGTTGTTAAAACTATATGTGAAATAGGAGTAAATCTATTTTTAAAGGCCTTACATGTAGAGCAGTGGTTCTTCAACTTGTGTTTGTAAGAATCACTTGGGATTGTTTTTAAATATAAACAGTTTTGACCTCATCCTTTCTAAATCAGACTCTACAGAATAGTCTTCTTAAACCATCTGTGATGAAAGATGATTTCTTCCCTCCAGCTGTCATTATTGTATTATTTATGTTTTGTAAAATATAATAAAAATTAATTACTAGAAAAGTAAAGTGGAGAAAGCAAAGATGTAAAAAATACAAGTCCTCGTTTGTTTGTGTTTTTGTTTTGTATTTACTGTTAGATTTAACAGATATTACCCTGCCAGATTGCTATACAAGCCTCCAACACTCAGGTTCCATACTGTGAATCAACCTCTGATTGTGCACCACACTCTGAGAAGCACTGCCCTGGAGGTTGGCTTAGAATCTGCAAGTTTCAGAGATACCCTGTGTGATTTAAATGCAGATATTGTGTATGAACCAAATTTTGAGAAATACTGCTTTTAAGTTATATCTAAAAGTGAGGGGCTTTGTTAGAGTCACCCATATGAATAGCAAGGAGCTTTAAAAACTTGGTGTAGTCTTGTATTTCTAGAAAATAAGAAAGTATTCTGGAAAATAATAATTTGGGTTACTGAAAATGTGCCCTCCAGGTAAGTTAGAGGAGTAGTCCTGCATGGCGTTTTGTAGATTTAAGACTGCTCAGTTTTTTCAGATAAATAGCCTTTTTCTAATTTAGCTGTATTTGATTGATTGATCCAATTTTTAACTTGATGTCTTTATAGAGGCTTATCTCCTGCAGAAGCAGAATTTAATTACCTAAACACAGCACGTACCTTAGAACTCTATGGAGTTGAATTCCACTATGCAAGGGTAAGTGAAGAAAACTTACTTCAATGTTGTTGAGTTAGGCTCCATTACTCAGTATAACATTTTTTAAGATTAGATAACAAATGGAATAAGTTATGATTGCTGCTGACATAGCTGCACTGAAAATTTCCTCTGAATTTAAGTATTTTCACAATAACTTAAGATTCAATTCCTGAATGCGAAGGATGGTTAATATGGATTCTTCATGTTGTTATTCTTCAAGGTAGTGTTTTATATGTAAAGATAATTTTTACAGACCATAAGATATAGTACCTTTAGAATATTTATTTTAAAATATAATTCTTAAGCTATAGGAAAAGTGGCTTTTGTATACTTTTATAATAATGATCATTAAAAATATTCTCACATCACTGAGGCCTGCTGCCTTTGAAAAACTGGTAACCTCCTGGCATAAGCAAATTTGTGAGTGTTTATCCTGTATTTGTGTGTTTCCTCATGTTTTTCTTGAGTTCTTTATCAAAAGTACTTGGAGTACAGCTATTCTATACTCAGTGAAAAGTGGAATTATAATCATCAGTTGAGTTGTGGATAGTGTTTATCTTCTCTTGGGAATGAATAGTTGAGCCTAAAAAGAATATCAGCCTGAAAGGGAATTCAGAGCCAATATTTTTCTTAGATAATTATTTTCAATCATTTTAATACGCAGACACTCACAGGTACACAGATAGTTGTTTAAGTACTCAAAGTTCTACTTCATGTAATGGTTTATCCTTTAGGACCTTTCCTGACCATATTCTGGGAGAGGAACATCAGTTCTTATGTTTCACAAAGCTTATGTCAAGCTTTCCTTTAGAAGACCAGATGAGTTGCATTACTCAAATGATTTTATCTTGTAATTCTGAGTTTTACTTGGAAATCTTTTTGTCTGACTCCATTTAAAATGTGTCTCTTAGAAACTTTCAGCTTTTTTTTTCCTTCAACTTTTATTTCCTTCAACTTTTATTTTAAGTTCAACTTTCTGCCCCTTTACTTTCTTTCCTTATGTAGGGCCTATATCTTTTGAACATGATTCTTAAAAATGTAATGTACTGGTCAGTATTTGTGTCACTAGTTTTTTTTTTTTAAATAATAAAGTTTAAAACAGATGGAACTTTAAATATGTGAATTAAACTATGGTTAAAAATAAAAAGGGGCTGGGCATAATGTATCGCGCCTATAATCCCAACACCTTGGGACAGCAAGGCAGGAGGATTGCGTGAGCCCAGGTGTTCAAGACCAGCCTGGGAAACATAATGAGATCTCAGCTCTACACATTTAAAAAATAAGCTGGTCATGGTGGTGCATGCCTGTAGTTGCAGCTACTCAGGAGTTGAGGCAGGAGGATCAGCTGAGCCCAGGAGTCTAAGTCTTCTGTAAGCTATGATCATGCCACTTCACTCCAGCCTGGGTGACAGCAAGATCCTGTCCTTTCTTGTAGTAGTATTATAGTTTTGGGTGTTACATTTATGTCTTTAATTGTCTTGAGTTGATTTTTGCATGTGGTAAGAGCTAGGTGTCCAGTTTCCTTCTTCTGTATGTGGCTATCCGATTTTCTCAGAACCATTTATTGAAGAGGATGTCCTTTCCCCAGTGTAAGTTCTTGTTGACTTTGTTGAAGATCAATTGGCTGTAAATATTTGGCTTTGTAAGTTCTTGTTGACTTTGTTGAAGATCAGTTAGCTGTAAATATTTGGCTTTGTTTCTGGGTTCTCTAGTCTGTCCTATTGGTCTGTGTGTATGTTTTTACATCAGTACCATGCAGTTTCGGTTACTGTAGCCTTGTAATACATTTTGACGTCAGGTAATTTGATGCTTTGTTCTTTTTGCTCTGGATTGCTTTGGTTATTTGGGCTCTTTTTTTGGTTCTATATGAATTTTAGGATTTTTTTTTCAAATTCTATGAAGAACGATGTTGGTATTTTGATGGGGATTGCACTGAATCTGTAGAGTGCTCTGGCAATATGGTCATTTTAACAATATTAGTTCTTCAGATCCAAGGGCATGGGATTTTTTTGTTTGTGTCATCTTAAATTTTTCATCAGTGTTTTGTAGTTTTCCTTGTAGAGATCATTCACCTTCTTGGTTAAATTTATTCCTACGTATTTTTTGTAGCTATTGTAAATGGGATTGCCTTCTTGATTTCTTTCTCAACTAGATCATTATTGATATATAGAAGTGCTGCTGGTTTTTATGTGTTGATTTTTACTGAATTTATTTATGAAATCTAAGCATTTTTGGTGGAGTCTTTAGGTTTTTTTAGATACAAGATCATATCATCAGCAAAAAGAGGTCATTTGACTTCCTCTTTCCCAATTTGAATACCTTTTCCTTCTTTCTCTTGCCTGAGTGCTCTGGCTAGGACTTCCAGTAGTATGTTGAGTAAGAGTGTGAAAGTGGGCATCCTTCTCTTTTTCTAGTTCTTAGGGGGAACAATTTCAACTTTTCTGTTGAAATTCAGTATAATGTTGATTTTGGGTTTGTCGTATATGGCTTTTATTATTTTGAGGTATGTTCCTTCTGTGCGTTTGTTGAGATGTTGAAGTTTTTCAAATGCTTTTACAATGTCTTTTGAGATGGTCATATGGTTTTTATTCTTCATTATCTTCTTGTGATATATCATGTTTACTGATTTGTGTGTGTTGAATCATCCTTACATTCCTGATATAATGTATTGTATCTGTGGTGTATTATCTTTCTAACATGCTGTTGGATTTGGTTTACTAGTACTTTGTTGAAGATGTTGGTGTCTTTGTTCATCAGGGATATTGGCCTGTAGTTTTCTTTTTTCTAGTTTTTGCATCCTTGCCTGGTTTTGGTATGATACTAATGCTGACCTTATAGAATGAGTTAGGAGAATTCCCTCCTCTTCAATTTTTTTTGGAATTGTTTCAGGACTGTTATTACTTCTTTGTATGTTTGGTAAAATTCAACTTTGAATCCATTTGTTCCTGGGCGTTTCTGTGTTGGGAGACCTTCTTTACTGATTTCAATCTCACTACACATTATTGGTCTCTTCAGGTTTTCTATTTCTTCTTGATTCAGTCTTGGTAGTTTATATGTTTTCATGAATTCATTTCCTCTGGGTTTCCCAGCTTGTAGTTGTTCATAATAGTCTCTGATGATCTTTTCTATTTCTGTAGTATCAGTTGCAATGTCTCCTTTTCATTTCTGACTTTACTTATTTGGATATTCTGTCTTCTTGGTTAGTCTAGCAGTTTATTAATTTTGTTTGTCATTTTGAATAACCAACTTTTTGTTTCATTTATCCTTCATAATTTTTATGGTCACTGTTTCATTTATTTCTGCTCTGATCTTTGTTATTTCTGTTCTACTGATTTTAGGTTTGTTTTGTTCTTGCTATTCCAGGTTTTTGAGATGCATTGTTAGACTGTTAACTTGTAGTCTTTCTCCTTTTTTTGTGTAGGTATTTATTGCTGTAAACTTCCCTCTTATCAGGGCCTTTGTTGTATCCCACAGGTTTTGGTATGTTGTATTGCCATTTTCATTTGTTTCAAAGAATTTTTTTATTTCCATCTTAATTTCTTAATTGACCCAATGGTCATTTAGAAGCATATTGTTTAACTGATTTGTTGAGACTTGTTTTGTGACCAAACATATGGCCTGTCTTGGAAGATGTTCCATGTGCTTATGAAAATAATGCATATTCTGCATTGTTCAGTAGAATGTTCTCTAAGTGTCTGTTTGGTCCATTTGATCTAATGTTCAGTTTAAGTCCAATGTTTCTTTATTTTCTTTCTAGATCTGTCTCATGCTGAGAGTGAGGTGTTAGTCCCCCACTATTATTGTATTACAGTCTATATCTCTCTTTAGATCTAGTAATATTTGTTTTATGAATCTGGGTACTCCAATGTTTGGTGCATATATATTTGGAATAGTTATGTCCTCTTACTGGGTTGATCTCTTTATCATTATATAATGACCTTCTTTGTCTTTTTTTTTTTTTTAACTGTTCTTGAAATAATTAAAATCTGTTTTATCTGATATAAGTTTGGGTACTCCTAACTTTTGGTTTTCGTTTGTGTGGAGTATTTTTTCCATCCCTCTATTTTCAGTCTATACATGTTTTTAATGAAAAACTGAGTTTCTTTTAAGCAACATATAGTTATATTATGTATTTTAATCTATTCAGCCATTTTGTATCTTTTAAGAGGAGAATTTGATCTATTTACATTCAAAGTTGTTGGTATATGAGGTTTTGTTCTTTTCATATGGTTAATTGTTTTCTGATTATTATATGTATTCTGTGTTTCTTTCTTTTTCTCTTATAGTTTGTTGTTTTGACGGGTTTCTGTAGTGATACTGTTTGAGTCCTTTCTCTTCCTCCTTTATATTTCTTTACCCATTAAGTTTTATACTTTTGTGTGTTTTCATGATGGTAAATATCATCATTTCACTTCCAAGTTTAGGACTCCCTTGAGCATATCTTGTAGAACCGATCTAGTGGTATAGAATTCCCACAGGATTTATTTGTCTGTGAATGATTTCATTTCCCTTTCATTTATAAGTGATAATTTTGATAGATATCATATTCTTGAGTGGCAGGTTTTTTCTTTCAGCACTTTCAATATATCATTCCATTGTCTTCTGGCCTGTAAAGTTTCTGCTGAGAAATTCACTGTTAGACTGGTGGGGTTTTCTTTGTAGGTGATGAGACACTTTTGCTACTTTTAAGATTTGCTCCTGAAGTTTGACTTTAGACAGTCTGATTATAATGGTGCCATGGAGAACACCTCTTTACGTTATATCTGCTTGGAGATCATTGAGCTTCCTGAATCTGAATGTCTAAACCTTTCTTTGTTTCTTTGCCCTTGGAGATACAAATAATATGTAAATTTGGTCACCTTATCTTGCCTCAAATTTCAGGAAGGTTTTGCTCATTCTTTTTTCATCTCTTTTCTTTATTTTTGTTTGACTGGATTATTCCGAAAGACCTGTCTTTAAGTTCCAAGATTCATTCTTCGGACTGATGTAGTCTGTTGTTGAAGTTTTAAAATGTATTTTGAATTCTTTTAAGTGAATTCTCCAGTTTCAGATTTTTTTTTTTTTTTTTTTTTTTGAGACAGAGTCTTGCTCTCTTGCCCAGCTTGGAGTGCAGTGGTGTGATCTCAGCTCACTGCTACCTCCACCTCCCAGATTCAAGCGATTCTCGTGCCCCAGCCTCCCGAGTAGCTGGGATTACTGGCACACGGCACCATGCCTGGCTAATTTTTGCATTTTTAGTAGAGAGGGGGTTTCACCACATTGGACAGGCTGGTCTCGAACTCCTGACCTCAGGTGATCCACCCACCTTGGCCTCCCAAAGAGCTGGGATGACAAACATGAACCAGCTTCAGAATTTTTATTAGGTTCTTTAAAAAAGTATCTCTTTGGTAAATTTCTCATTCATACTGTGAATAGCTTTCCTGACTTATTTGTGTTGTTTTTCAGAATTCTCTTGTGTCTCACTGAGCTTTAAAGTTAATAATTTGAATTCTTTATTTCATGCTGGGATTTTGAAATTTTCTTTTTGATTAAGATCTATTGCTGGAGAATTATTGTATTCGTTTGGAGATGCCATATTTTCTTGCTATTTCATGTTTCCTGTGTGCTTACATTGTATCTGTGCATCTGATGCAATAGTTGCTGCTTCTTATATTTGAATTTGCTTTTGTAGGGGAGGACTTTTTCCTGAAAATTTATCTATGGTTTGGGTTGAGTAGGGTCCATAGACTTCAATTCTGGCTGCATGCAGTAATATGGTCTCATTTATAGACATCGCAGATATAGCAGTGAGTAAAGTAGATAAAATTCAACCCTCCCAAAGCTTGCATTCTGGGGGGCAAGAAACAAAACTCTAAATGAACAATTATGGGTATATCAGAGTATGTACTATTTGATTCCATTGAGGTTCAGTAACTGGCAAAATACCAATCTTTATTGATAGAAGTCAGAATAGCAGTCAATTCTGGAGGAATGTTTATTAACTGGGAGACTCATGAGGGAGCTTTCTGGGTTTTTCAAAATGTTCTATATATTAGTTTGTGATGGTTATGTTGGAGTGTAAATAAGAACATGTATGTATGTGTGTAAAATTTTGAGTTGTACATTTAAGAATTGTGCATTTTACTATATAGTACTTCAGTTCTTTTAAAAAATTAAGTAGGTAATATGTCAGAGATTGCTAGACGCTATGAAGAAAAGTTAAGCTGAGAAAGGGGAATTAAACAAATGAGGTATCAGGGAAGGTCTCACTGAGAAGGTAAACAGATCTGAAAGAGCCATGTAAACATCTGGGAGGAGATTATTCTAAGCAGAGGAAAGAGCAGTGAAATAGTATATATAGCAGTTCCAATAATAGCTAAGAGTTTAGTATGGCTTGTGTAGTGCGAGCAAGGAGAGGAGAGTATTAGGAGACGAGATCTAAGCAGACAAGAACTTATAAGCCTCTTTCTTTCTCTCTCTCTCTCTCTCTTTCTTCTTTCTTTCTTGGCAGAGTCTTGCTCTGTCATTCAGGTTGGAGTGCATTGGTGCCATCTCAGCTCACTGCAGCCTTGGTCTCGGGCTCAAGTGACCCACCCACCTCAGCCTTCCACGTAGCTGGGACCACAGGCACGTGTCACCATGCTGGCTGAATTTTTTTTTTTTTTTAAGTGGAGATGGAGTCTTGCTCTGTTGCTCAGGCTGATCTCAACCGTCTCAGCTCAAGCAATCCTACCTGCCTTGGCCTCCCAAAGTGCTGGGACTGCAGACATGAGCCACCACATCTTTATAAAACATTTTAAGGACTTTGGTTTTTAATTATAATCAAAACCATTAGAGAGTTTTGAAGCAATAAAAGACTTGTTGTGATTTACGTTTTTAAAATATAACAATGACTTTTGTTTTGAGAGTATACTATAAGATACTAAGGGAAGAGACTGTTAGTGATCCAGGGGAAAGGTAATGGTTCTTATAGTGTTGGGGTGGTGGACAGTAATCAGATTTTGAATATATTTTGAATATGGAAGTGACAGCTTTTACTGATGTGTACTGGCTATGGGTGTGAGAAAAAAAGGATTTGGTAATTATTTCAAAGCTTTTGGCCTGAACTTTTACTAAGTTGGGAAAGACCTGGGAGAAGCAGATTTAGTAGGAGTGTAAGTCAAGAATTTATCTTGGGATATATTAAATTTGAAGAGATGTAAATCCTCATGAAAGAGGGCTAGGCATTTCAATTTATGGACCTGGAGGTGAGAGGAAAAGTCTGGACTAGAAATAATACATTTGGGAATTGTTAGCTTATAGTTAATAGTTAAAATCATGAGATGAGAGCGCTGAGGGAGTAAATTTAGTAGGTATTGAAGAGAATAGGTCCTCAAAGTTGGAACACTTCAATGTTTAGAATTTGAAGAGATGAAGAAGAACCAGGAAAGGAGACCAAGAAGGAGCAGCCATTCAGAAAGGAGAGCCTTTCTTTCTATCAAAGACACAAATATGTGTCTCTGAAGCCAAGTAAATCAGGAGCAGTCAGCTTTGTTGGATGATGCTGTTAGGTCAAATAAAATGAGGACAGAGAACTGGATTAGAAAAGTGGAGGTCACTGGTGACTTTTCAGGAGCAGTTTTGGAGGTGCAGTGATGGCCAAAGAGTGATGAGAGAATACCCAAAACTGAGAACAGTAATTTTGAGGGCTTTTGCTCTGCAGGACACAGATGATAATAACAGGAAACACCTATATAGCATTTACTACGTCCCAGCCATACTTCTTAGGGCTTTATGTATATTAATCCCATTTAATCCTTAAAACAGCCTTGTGAGACAGGAGTATTATTATCTCCACTTTACAGATGAGGAAAATGAGACACGGAAAAGTTAAGTAACAGGGACATATAATCACTATTTCTGTATTAAGAGCCAATTTATAACTTCTTTCCAAAACCTCATTTTTAACCTGAATGTATTTGAAGACTTTTTGACAGATCCATTAAAATGATCAAATAATTTACAAATGTAATCTCTTGGCACAGAGAAAGGAACTCTTTTCTGAGATTGGAGCTATACATATGACTTTATCCATATCACTCTACTGTACTCAAATCACATAGTGGTTTTCCATAATTCTGATGTGTGCTTTCACTCATTGTGACATAGCATCATTTTATTTTTAGTCAACTGTCTTTCTATATCAAGCATCTTTGTGAAAGCATAAATAGGTCACTAATTGTTTTCATTTTCACTGAATAATTTGTTTGCATTCTCATACTCCATTAGGCCTATGTAAAGCATACAAACATTTTTTTCATCATTAATGAATGTATAAGCCTTTATGCCTAACTACATTAAAAATAGGCATGAAAATTTTAAGCAAATGATATATTGGAAAAGAATATACTGCTACAGGATAAAAGAAAATAATTTCAACATATGTTACAGAAAATTTTTTAATATTCATGTTTTATAAAGAGTTCCCCAAAGGAATAATTTTTTTAAACTTGTAAGTAGAAACATATGGCATACAGATATAATAAACATTTCACAGGAGAAATATAGGTGACCAATATTACGTACTTGTTGCTAATAATGAAAACCAGGAGATACCAATTTTATCGGATTAGCAAAAGTTCAAAGGATTAAAAATATCCATTTTTTGTCTGAGTATGGTAAAGTGGACACTAATACATTGTTGAAATATAAATTTGTACAAATCTTTTGGGGGGGCAAATATTAATATGAATATAATCTTTTCTCACTTCCATTACCGAAACTCCATTCTTTAAAATATTTATAGATGTGTTAGAAAAAGTTGTGTAAAGATATAGGAAAATATACACCAAAGTGTTAATAGTGGTTATCTCTGGGAATGAGGGAGGGAAGCAGGGAAGGTGACAGGGGGAGTCTTTGACTTCTTATTTGATATTTGAAATTGTTATATATTGTTTTGAAATTGTTTTATAATTAAAAGTAATTAAGAAAATTAACAGCTGTCTCCACTACTTAAAATTAATGTTGTTCTTATGTACGTCATAACATTGAGTGGGTTTGGGTTATTGTACTGTTAACATGTGATAATAGAGAGGTCAGAATATTTAAGTACCCTAGGTAATTAGTTTGTGTATAGTATAGTAGTCTCCAAAGAAAGGAGGGGATGTTGGGAGGCGGAGGTGGGTGGATCACCTGAGGTCAGGAGTTTGAGACCAGCCTGGCCAACATGGCAAAACCCCATCTCTAAAAGTACAAAAATTAGCTGAGGGTGATGGTGGGCACCTGTAATCCCAGCTACTCAGGAGGCTGAGGCAGGAGAATTGCTTGAACCTGGGAGCGGAGGTTACAGTGAGCCGAGATCACACCACTGCACTGCAGACTGGGCGACAAGAGCAAGACTCTGTCTCAAGAAATAAAGGAGGGGATGGCACATCACAAGAGAAAGTGAAATGAACAATTAGGGTATGTTCAGAAAATGTTAGAACATCTGTTCATATTCAATTTAAGTATCGTTTTTTCCTGCTCTTTTTAAACATACGGTTGTAAAATAAAACACAGATAGGTATGTATATCTTACTGAATTACTGTAAGGCAAACATCCTTGTAACTACCACCCAGTTCAAGTAGTAGAATGTTGCCAGCTACTCTGGAAACCTTTTCCCAATAAGAGCTCCTTCCTACATAGTATTTTTTTTTAAAATAATTTTTATTACCCCAAGTGTGCCTTGCTAGAAACTGTAGCTTGATCTTGCTGTTTGGTGTATTTTATTTGACTCACGGTAACTAAGGTCTCTGTCTTTAATCTACAGGTTGTTGCTGCTTCTCTTGTGCTTAGAATTTACCTGTAAAGCACTGGATTATTTTACCTGTAGTTTCTTACAGTCTGGATTTTACTTGATCACATATTCATAATGTAATTCAACATGATTTGCTCTCCTCTCTATCTCCTGCAGATTGGCAGCTTGATCTAGCAGCATGTTCAGATTCAAGATTAATCTCTTACGTTCTTTTTTCAGGCGGTGCATAATGCCTGGGTTTTGCTCTTATTCTGTGCTAGCAGCCATTTGTGCTGGATGCCTAGGTCCATTAATTTATTGGAAGCTGCAAAATGGAGATACCCTAATATATTTTTGTTTTTTATTTGCTGGAATGATTTTATAAGGGGTCCTTTTCTTTCTTTTACTGTTCAGTTACCCAGTGGTATAGTTCATATAGAAAATGCATGAAAAAGAATGTTTGATTCTTTCCTTTATTTACCTGGTTTTCTAGATAATGAATATGAAGCGGTAGATTAGATATTACTGATAAGATTTAATACAGTATAATTATTCTCCTTATTGAAGCTCAAATTAGCCCATCTTTAGTCACCAGTGGAGGTGGTCTTCTTTTGGCTCGTAAGTCTTTTTTTTTTGTTTTTGAAACAGGGTCTTACTCTGTTACCCAGGCTGAAGTATAGTGGGGCAATGTCGGCTCACTGCAACCTCTGCCTCCTGGGTTCAAGAGATTCTCCCACCTCAGCCTCTTAAGTAGCTAGACTAAAGGTGCACACGACCACACCCAGCTAATTTTTGTTTTTGTTTGTTTGTTTATTTTTGATAGAGACGGGGTTTCACCATGTTGGCCAGGCTGGTCTCAAACTCCTGACTTCAAGTGATCTGCCTGCCTCAGCCTCCCAAAGTGCTGGGATTACAGGCATGAGCCACTGCACCCAGCCTCCTAAGTCCTTTTGACATGATCTTGGTCTAGTCTTTGATAGCTTTTATGCTATCTAGTATTTTTAAGATGTTTTGCCACAGACATGAAATGAGCCATTTCTCCAAGAAGCCCTTTTAATGGAAAATGATATTTCAAAAATCTCAGTGTGGGTGCTAAGGATGCTTATTCCTACTGGGTTGGTCATTGTTTCTAGGGTTTTTAAGTGAACAGAGTTGGGAATTTATACTAGTTTCTATACCTATATTGAGATACACAGAATGTTTTGGTACTTAGAGCTCAAGGAATTCTACAATTCACATATCCTATAATTATTTATTTGCTTCATGCTATCCTGTAATTAAAAATAGTACTTATAATTACCATATCAGTTATTACTAGAACAATGAAAATTTTTAACTTTTAAAATTTGTATTTTAAATTTATTTTATTTGTATTATAAATTTAAATTTTATTTTAAATTTAAAAATGTAGAAAAAGAAAAATCTTTTTCTTTTTTCATAGTTGCTCTGAATTTACATTTTCAAATCATATAGCCACTGCATATTATAAATTCTCCCCTTTAATTATCATTTAATCTTAGTTCCAAAGGTAACTACATAGTTAAAGCTCATCACAAATCTTTATAATCTGATTATATATCAAACATTCTCTAGTAATATGACTGGCTAAGTGTAAGCATAAAATTACCATCAGAAATCAAATAACGTATTTGAGAAGTAGGCTCTTTGGAGGAGTGTGAAATGATATAATTGTTCATTGATGTTCCAAGTATGATCCAAAGACTGTTGCCAGTCTGTAAACTGTAGTTGGTCCATGAAGAGACACATACAGAAATTAAGTGTAAGATTTAGCTACTTTTATAGCAGTCTGACATAAAGCATGTTAGTGTGATTTGCAAAAGCATCATTAGCTGACAGATTGGAAACTTCAACAACAAAAACACAAAACATAACTGGTCCTTTTCCACACGTAGTTGGAAAGACACTGTTATGAACAGTATCAGCCCTTATCTCTACAATAATTAGGTTTTTCAGATACGCAGTTTAAGAAACAGATAAATATGAGAGAAATATGTAGATGTGGGCTAATAAAGTGTTTACTGAGAAGATGGATGTAATCTAGACTTTGGTTTGGTTTGGCTTGATTTGGCAGGAAGATACGAACAGAGATACGAGAACAGGTTTAACACGGAGTTGTGGGCACACAAAACACGTCATAAAAATGACCTAGCTAGAGTAGAAGATTTTTACCAGTTAGGGAGGAGAGATTAAATGAGAATGGTTGTATAAAGGCCTTGGATCCCAAGCTGAACAGCTAAGATATTTTCATACAGACGATAATAGGGAACCATTCATGCCACAAAAGAGTACAAGGTACTTTTTTCTATGCCTACAAGGTACTTTTTTCTATGCCTAAGAATCCAATAAATAGTTCTAGTGAATAATTTATTTATTAAATTTATAGTACAGTATTAATAAGTGATATGAAGAAAAGCAAAATAAGGTATTTTAAATTAAGATGATCAAAGTGTATTTTTCTAGACATTGGAGTTAATAACATTTGTGTCCATGAAGGCTATAATACTTGTTCTCTCATTTATCTTACCCACCTCTAGGAATGCCTTGGGAACTACCACTTCAGTCTAGATATCTATAATTTAAAACTTGAGTTCCTACATATTTCTGAATATGTTGTTTCTTAAACTTGTTTTTCTACTACGATTGTATCTTAATTGGCTTCTCTGTTTATTGGGTTTGGTATATATCTCTCTAATGGTATTAGCTTTCCACAAACACTTGGTGATTTTTTGGTTCTGTACCCTCTTTTGTATTTGTGATTTCTGGTTCACTTGGTTGCGAATGCTATTACTCTTTACTCTAGCCTGCCTTACGTGATGGTTAAGGTGGGAAGGAATACAAAGCCAGTTACAGTGTGCCTATAGTTTGCCTCTTTCAGTTTGGGGTTCTCTATTCATCCCTTCTGAGGATTACCCTTAATTCTAAATTTTTGGACCTACTGTCCACAATTGCTGTTTTAGACAGGCTTCGCACTTTCATTTCCTATAGTTGAATCCAGGTGGAGTGGGATTGTGGGACTGTTAGGAGTTAATTACCACAGCTGCTCCCTACCTGATTATCCTGACAGTAATTTGCAGGCCCCTCTCAATTCTTTTATCTATGGTAACTGAACTCGTACCTGAAAATTTCGTTTCTGTTTTTACCTCCACATAGAGCAGTCACTTTCCTACATAGTTTGGGCTGTGGTTTTATGAATTTTTTTTTTTCCTCTCAGTAAATCTAGTCTTAGCACTTTATGTCTTTAAGGATTCCTCAAGATGTCTGGTCCATTGATAACATATGTTCCTATGTTATAGATTGTTTTTAAATATTACAGATTCTTTTGCTTTATGTATTTCTTCCCTAATGTATATCTTCTATAATGTTTTATGAGGTTGGGAGCAGATAGGCTAGTAGGAGTATATATTTACTCTTGCATCATTTAGGCTCAGTCTTACATCTTGATCCAAACTTCTAATTGATGTCCTTTAAAACATGCTTTTTAATACTCTGATAATGGTGTACTGAAATAATGTTGATTATTGCAAGTCAAAAGCAGCCACACAAATTAATATACACTGTTGCATTTGACCATTTATGTATTATCTTACCTAACAGATTAATAAGATTTTATTTCATTAGAAGTTATTGATACTATAAAGTATTTGTTATAGGAAGACAATGTTAAAATCTAGCTTATATTTTATTTAATAAGTTCTGTCTTCTCATTAAATGAATGGTAGGTGGTAAAAGTGTGCCTTCTGTACTAGGTTACTTGTAGAATCTTTTAAATAAAGCAAAATGGTTTCAAGGTAAATTAGCATCTAAGAAATGTATTTTTATTCTACCTATTCTCTCATTAGTGTAGGTTAGCTATTCAAATTGGGTCATTTAGTATGCAAACTCTCACTCATTCTTCAAGGTACAATTCAAATGTTCTTCTCTGGGGTCTTCTAAACTCTCTAAGAATTATTCTCTATTGTACACTGTCATGATGTTTCTAATGTATCATATTAGTTATAGGACTTCTCATATGTTGTAAATATCGCTTTATTGGGTTCCCTTTCACCAAACTCTGAATTCCTACATGTTTTATTCATGTTTATGATGTTAGCATCACAGTTACTTAGTAAATGGATTGTAATAGTTTTAGGAATGGTAAAATGAATACTAAGTCATCATGCTACCAAAGACAAAGGTTTCTGATTTCTGAATTCTAGGTTCCTATTCCAAAGAGTCAGTTCTAGTCATAAATTGTGGGAAATCCTGAGATCCATTTTGCTTTAGATTAAAGAATTTTAGTAAGACATTTCAGTTTGATTTAAAATTTGTTCTTTATTTTTATTTTGTAATAATTACCATTTGAGTTTCTAATTAGTATTCAGTTCTTTGCAACCTTTGAAAATGCCATGTTTAGTTTAAAAAAGAATCCTATTTTTAAAATATATCTCTAACAAAGCCCATTAATTTAGATTTATCATGTTTTTATTCATTTTTTTGAAGGATCAGAGTAACAATGAAATTATGATTGGAGTGATGTCAGGAGGAATTCTGATTTATAAGAACAGGGTACGAATGAATACCTTTCCATGGTAAGAACATCCATTGATACTTTTATGTTTACCACTGTATTATCAAATATAATAATTTATATTAAAGACAGTGGCTGTTGAACTATTTTAATGTTGTCATTTTACTTGTGAGATAAACTTTATACTTTATCCCACTTGGTGAGAACCTACCGGAAGACACCAAAATAGTTTATTTCAAAATTACTTATTAAAAATTATTACTTATGAATTTTTCTTGTATGGAATTTTTTAAAGATGATCAGAGTTTTCCAGTCTTTTTAACAAAGATTTGCCCCCAGGGCAAACTATTTTACCAGCATCTAACCAATGTGGGTTTTATCAGAGTTTAACCAAAGTGGGAGAATGGAAATACCCAATTTAGACCCCTCCTGCTTTCTTATCTCACTTAAGGAGGGGTTGACCTGAGAAGCACCGAAGATTACAGCCAAGAGGCACAGACCACTAAACCACAAAGACCTAATTACAGGATGAAAGAATGATTCCTCCCTATCCTACACCTTACTGCCACGTCAACATGGCTCATAAATAATAACAGGGAATCACAACTAAAATAACTGTAAGGCTCAGATTATTTAGGAGTCCCTTAGGGAAACCCAAAGACAGCAGGGATGTGAAAAACAAAGATGGAGAAAATTATAACCTCTGATACCTACAGAGTGTTTACACAAACATTAAACATAGCCTTATGCCTTGCCAGGTCTACATAAAACTTCACACCAAAGGCATATTTATTTCTTTTACCCAGTATATCATATCCAGCATTTAGCAAAAAAAAGGCGGAAACACAGTTTGAAGAAACAAAGCAAGGAGGAGAACCAGACCCAGATATGGAAGAAATTTTGGAAGTATTATACCAGAACTTTAAAATAACTGTAATTAATATACTAAGGGAAAAGTATATGGAAAAAGTGTGTAATGTACAAGAACAGATGGAAATGTAAGCACAGAGATGGAAACCTTAGGAAACCTTATGAGAAAGAATTAAACAGGAGTGCTGGAAATCAAATGCATTGCAACAGAAATAAAGAATGCCTTTGGTCTTATCAGTAGATTATACATGAGAAAAAAATGAGTGATCTTGAAGATATGTCAATAGAAACTTCAAAAACTGAAAAGTGATGGGAAAAAGGAACTAAAGAACAGTATTTAAGACGTGATGGGAATAAAGAGAGAAAACAGAAGAAATAAATATCCGAAAAAATAATGGCTGATAGTTTCCCAAAATTCATGACAGCCACCGAATCGCAGATCCAGAAAGTTCAGAGAACACCTAGCAGGTTAAATAACCCAAAAACCCACACTTAAACGTATCATAGTCACGCTGCAGATAATCAGAAAATCTTTTAAAAAACAAAGCATAAAAAGCACATTTAACCCAGAGGAACAAGGTAAAAAATATGTTGTATTTCTCTTCAGAAACCATGTAAGCAAGAAGAAACTGGAGTGAAATATTTTGGTTAAAGTGTTGAAAGGAAAAAACCCACCAACCCAGAAGTCTATAGCAAAGTTATCCTTCAGAAGTTTAAGAGAAATAAAGACTTTCACACACACAAACAAAAATTGGTGGAATTTGTTGCCAGTAGACCTGCCTTGTGAGACATGTTAAAAGTTCTTCACAGAAAAGGAAAATAATATAAGACAGGAATCTGGATCTACAGAAAGAAAAGAAAACAGGGAGGGAGCTTCAAAATGGCTGACTAGAGTGACAGAGGCACTGGTGTCTTCCACAAAGAGGACCAAATCAGCAAGTAGATAAACACACAATGAATAGGACATTTAAAAGAGAAGAGAAGAATTCAGCAAGGAAGTGACAGGGAACCTCTGACACACAGGAGAGGGAAGCAAAGTAGCCTGCCTAGCCAGGATCACCTGAGAGCCAGGAGGAATTGCCCATTGCAGGGAAAAGGTAAGCAAGAAATCCTCAATAGTTCACATTTGCACCAAAGATTACTGCAGTCCTACTTACATGAGAGAGCCCCTTGGCCCTCATGGGCCGTGAAACTAGCATAGGGAGCTGCCTGAAGTCCACACCATGGCATTGTTTCAGAGAGGGAGTTTACACTCCCTCTGCACACCCCCTAAGACCCAGGGCAGTTGCAACACAGTGCCATTTTGAGAGCTCAGCCCCCATCAGAATACATCCTGCAGTGAGGCCCAGTAGCTCCTGCATTTCCACATCTCTCAGACCCCACTGACAACCCTCCGTGTCCACACAGAGGGCTGCAAAGTTGCAATACTAACTGCACCCAAGATGTAGCTTAGATCCTCAAAACTGCATCTCTTACATTGTCATTCACCCTGGGAAATGGGCAGTGCGGTATGCCAGGGAGGCTGTACCCATCGTAAAGAGAGATGAAGCATGTGCTCACCATAGCCTCAGAGTTGCCTGCACAGGAACATTACCATTGACAGCAACTCATTGTCCAGCAGCAGGACCACTGTACACCTGCACGTGCCTTCAGGGAGGCTAAGGACTGGCCTACCTGAGCACACCTTCCAGGGACATGGACATTTACATGCCCTGTCCACCATCACCAGTGACAACATCAAGGGCCTGAACACAGGACCATCTCAGCTGCTGGCATCTGTATATGTCATTCAGGAACCTAGAGATTGACCTACCCCACTTAGTACAACTGTGAGGGCCCTCACACAACATCCAAGGGCCTGACGATAGAAGTGCTGCCTTACCCTCAGCCACCATCTCCAGGCACTGTTGGGGTCTAGGCATTGGCTGGCCATACCTGCAGCTACTGACACACACACACACACACACACACCTTTCAGGGGCTCAATAATGGACCTTCTTTGCCTGCCCCTGGCACCTGTGGGCACTTCTCAGGGGCCCAGGGATGGGCCCCTCCACCCTGCCTCTACCACTACTGTCCCCCACATGCACAGCTCAGGACCCCAAGGGGTAGCCCACTGATACTGCTGGCACCATGCATACCACCTGGAGACCCAAGAACTGGCGTGCCCAGCCTGCCATCACCACAGCTGGTGCCCATGAACCAGCCTACTTGGCATTTCCATACCCAGTACAGCTTCACCACAGCCTCTACACCCTAAGCTACTGAGGAACTCACAGACACCTCTGACACTGACTAGAGCCAAATAAATAATGTGAAGACTATGCTACTTCACCCACCCAGAACCAAAGCCAGAGCACCCTACCCAATCCAGCCAACACTATAGGTACATCAGAAGAAAAAATTTGTTCCTATTACAGCCAATTCATAAAATTGGAAGAAGCACCTGTTACACCAGATGTGCAGATATCAACGTAAGGACAGAAGAAATAATGAAATGCCTGAAAAATAAAATAATGATATTTTAAAAATGCAGTGAGATATAAGACAGCTTAACAATACAGAGATATCAAGAAAACAATTCATAATCTGAATGAGAAATTCAGCTGAAATATATTTTTTTAAAAAAGCCAACAGATCTTGGAACTGAGTTCAGTGAATGAAGTAAAAAATACAGTAGAAAGCATCAACAATAGACTAGATTAAGTGGTAAAAATAATTTCTGAACTTGAAGACAGGTCTTTGGAAATAACCTAGTAATTTTTTTCAAAGGATAAAAAAGCCTGAATGACATGGAACTCTGTAAAGCAGCCAAATATTTGAATTTTGAAAATTTCAGAAGAGTTGGGCAAAGGCATAAAAAAAAACTTATTTAGGAAAATACTAGCTGAAAGCTTCCCAACTCTTGCAAGAAGTAGAGACATTAAGATACCAGAAGCTCAAAGAACCCCATAGACATTCAACCCAAAAAGGTCTCCTCCAAGGCACTTTGTAGTCAAATTGTTAAAAATCAAAGACAGAAGTCAAAAAATAGCAAGAGGAAAGGATCAAGTCACACATAATGGAATCCCCATCAGACCAATGGCAGATTGCTCATCAAACACCTTACAGGCCAGGAGGGAATATGGTGATATATTCAAAGTGCAGCTAAACCAATAAAAATGCTGACTGAGGATACATCACCCAAGCAAATCTATCCTTCAAAAATGAAGTAGAAATAAAGTCTTTCTCAGATAGGCAAAAATCGAGAGAATGCATTGCCACTAGATGGATCCTATAAGAAATGCTTAAGGGAGCCCTACATCTGAAAGTGAAAGGATACTATGTACTATGATGAAAATGCACAAAAGTATATAATTCCCTGGCAGAGCAGATAAGATACATCTAGAGTAGATGAGAAAAAGAAAGGAGTCAAAGGTTATTACTCCAAAAAAAAAAAAAAAAAAAAAAAAAAAACCACAGACACACCAAATAATCAAGGGAAACAACAAGAGAGGATGAAAGGAGTAAAGGATGTACAAAACAATCAGAAAATAATTAGCAGAATAACAAGAATAAATCTTTACATATCACTTAACAACATTGAATGTGTATGGTTTAAATTCCAATTAAAACTTAGACACTGGCTGAATGGATGTAAAAAATCAAGACCCAATTCTATGCTACCTACAAGAAACTCGACTTCACCTGTAAAAAAGCACAATAGACTAAATGTAAAGGAAAGGAAAAATCCCATGTAAATGGAAACTAAAAGCATACGGAAGCAGTTATTTTAGACAAAATATACTTTGTAAAAAACCATAAAAAGAGACAAAGAAGGTCAATATCAAATGATAAAGGGATCAATTCAGCAAAAGGATATAACAATTGAAAATATGTACCTAACACTGGAGCACCCAGATATATGAAGTAAATATTGTTAAAGATAGAGAAACAGACTCCAATACAATAGTAGTTGGGGACTTCAGCACACCAGATTCACCATTGGACGGATCATCTAGACAGAAAACAAACATTGGACTTAACCTACACTGTAGACCAAAGGAACCTAATAAACATTTAGAGAACATTTTATCCAACAGCTGCAGAATATGTATTCTTCACCCCAGCACGTGGAATACTCTTCAGGAAAGACCATATGTTAGGCCACAAAACAAGTCTCAAAAAATTTTTAAATACTAATTATATCCATTATCTTCTCAGACCACAATGGAGTAAAACTAGAAATCAATTACAAGGAACTTTGGAAACTGTACAAATACATGGAAATTAAATAACACTCTCCTGAAAGACCATTGGGTCAATTAAGAAATTAAGTCAGAAATAAAAAAATTTATTGAAACAAAAACAGCAACATAACATACTAGAACCTATGAGATACGGGAATAGCATTGCTAAGAGGGCTGTTTATAGCAATAAATGCTTACATCAAAAAAGTAGAAAGAGCTCAAATAAGCAGTTTAATGATGCATCTCAAGGAACTTGAAAAGCCAGAACAAACCAAGCCCCAAATTTAGTAGAAGAAAAAACAATAAAGATCAGAGCAGAACTAAATAAAGTAGAGACTGTAAAAATAATACAAAGGATCAACAAATTGAAGCTTCTATTTTTTGAAGTGATAAAAATCAACTAACAACAAAAAAAGAAAGAATTATCCAGGTGTGGTGGCACATGCCTGTAGTTCTAGGTACTCAGGCAACTGAGGCAGGAGGATCACTTGTGCTCAGAAGTTCCTCCTGGGCGACAGTGTGAGACCTGCCTGAAAAAAAAAGAAAAGACAGAAAAAACTACTGGCCAGTATTCCTAATGAACATAGATGAAAAAATTCCTCAACAAAATACTAGCAAAGCAAATTCAATGATACGCGAAAAAGATACACTTTTCACGTATCTCCATGTGATCAAGCGGAGTTTATTTCCAGGATGCAAGGATTGTTTAACATACAAATACCAGTAAGTGAAATACTTCACATCAACAGATTGAAAACCAAAAACCATACATTCGTCTCAGTAGACACATAAAAAGCATTTGATAAAATTCAACATCCCTTCATGATAAAAACAAAAAATTCAACAAATTAGATAGAGGCGAAACATATCTTGACACAATCAAAGCCATAAATGACAGTTCCACAGCTAACATCATACAGAACAGGTCAAAGCCGAAAACTTTTCTTCTAAGAACTAAAAGAAGACAAGGACGCCCATGCTGACCACTCTTATTCAACATAGTACTAGAAGTCCTAGCCAGAGCAGTCAAAAAAGAGAATAAAATAAAGGCCATCCATATGGGAAAACAGGAAGTCAAATTGTTCCTCTTTGCAGAAAACCTGATCATAAAGAAAAGCCTAAAGACTCCACTAAAAGTCTCTTAGAACTATTAAATGAATTCAGTTAAGTTGCAGGGAACATAATTAATGTACAAAAATCAGTTACATTTCTATATACCAATAATAGCTGGAAAAGAAATCAATAACGCAATCTCATTTACAATACCTACCAAATGTTATACTTAGGAATAAACTTAACCAAGGAGGTGAAATATCTCTACAACAAAAACTACAAAACACTGATGGAAAAAAATTGAAGAGAACAGAAAAAAAAGTAGAAAAACATCTCATACTCATTAATTAGAAAAATTAATATTGTGAAAATGACCACACTACCCAAAGCATTCTACAAATTCAATGCAATGTCTGTCAAAATACCAATGACATTCTTCACAGGCATAGAAAAAGCAATTCTAAAATTCATATGGGTGGGGAGCCAAGTGGCTCACACCTGTAATCCTAGCGCTTTTGGAGGCCAAGGCAGGAGGATTGCTTGAGCCCAGGCGTTTAATACCAGCCTCCGCAACATAGTGAGACCTGTCTCTATAAAAAATATTTTTTAAAATTAGCTGGGCATACTGGCATGTATTTGTAGTCCTACCTACTCTGGAAGCTGAGGTGGGAGGATCACTTGAGCCCAGCTCTTTAAGGTTGCAGTGGGCTATGATCATACCACTGCACTTCAGCCTGGATGGCACAGTGAGACCTTGTCTCTATTAAGAAAAAAAAAAAAAAAAATCATATGGAACCCTAAAAGATCCTGAATAGCCAAAACAATACTAAGTCAAGAGAATAAAGACAGAAGACATCAAATTACCCTGTGAAGCTGCAGTATTCACAACTGCATGGTACTGGTATTAAAATAGACACATACACCCAACAGAACAGAATAGAGAACACAGAAATAAATCCATGTATTTACAGCCAACTGAATTTTGACAACAGCACCTAGAACATATAGTAGGGAACAGACACCCTTTACCATAAATGGTACTGAGAAAACTGGATATCTATTGCAGAAGAATGGAACCAGACCATTATCTCACTATATACAAAAATCATCTCCAAATGGATTAGAGAGTTACATGTAAGACCTGAAACTATAAAACTGCTAAATGAACACAGAGGAAATGCTTCAGAATATTGATCTAGGCAAAGATTTTATGGGTAGGTCTTTAAAAGTACAGGCAACAGAAACGGAAATAATCGAATGGGACTATCAAACTAAAAAGCTTTTACACAGCAAAAGAAACAGTTGACAAGAGTATAGAGACAACCTATAGAATTGGAGAAAATATTTGCAAATTGTACATCCAACAAGGGCCTGGTATCCAGAATAACAAGGAACCCAACAGCAAAAGCCAGCCTAATAATTCATGTTTTAAAATAAACATTTCTCAGAAACAAAGACATGCAAATGGTCAAATTGAAGGTTTGTGGCATCCCTGCATCAGACAACTCTGTTGGTGCCGTTTTTCCACCAGCGTGTGCTCACATTGTGTCTTTGTGTCATATTTCGGTATTTCTCACAATAATTCAAAGTTTTTTATTATATATGTCATGGTGTCAGTGATCTTTGATCTTAGTATTGTAATTGTTTTGGCATGCCACAAACCACACCTACATAAGACAGCAAACTTAAGTGATAGATATTGTATTAATATTGGTTCTTTCTGCCCCACTGACTGGCCGTTCCTGTCTCTCTTCCTCTCCTTGGAAGTCCTTGTTCACTGAGACACAACAATATAGAAATTAGACCAATTAATAACCCTTCAGTGGTCTGTAAGTGATCAAGTGCAAGGAGGAGTTGCACTTTTGTCACTTTCAATCAAAAATTAGAAATGATTAAGTTTAGTGAGGAAGGCGTGTCAAAAACCCAGACAGACCAACAACTAGGCCTCTTGCACCAATTAGCCAAATTGTGAATGCAAAGGAAAAGTTCTTGAAGGAATTGAAAGTACTACTCCATTGAACACCCAAATGATACAAAAGTGAAACAGCCTTATTGTTGATATGAAGAATATTTTAGTGGTGTGGATACATGAAACCAGCCACAACATTCCCGTAAGCTTAATCCGGAGCAAGACTCTAATTCTCTTTAATTATGTGAAGACTGAGAAGAGAGGTGAGAAAGCTGCAGAAGAACAGTTTGAAGCTAGTGCAGGTTGGTTCATGAGGCTTAAGGAAAGAAGCCATCTTCATACATAAAAGTTCAAAGTGAAGCAGCAAGTTACACAGAATATCTAGCTATCTAGCTAAGTGATGAATGGCTACACTAAGCAACAGGTTTTCAGTGTAGATGAAACAGCCTTCTGTTGGAAGAAGATGCCATCTAGGACTATCATAGATGAAGTTAATACCTGGCTTCAATGTTTCAAAAGACTGACTGAGTCTCTTGTTACGGAATAAAGTTGAAGCCAGTGCTCATTTACCATTCTGTAAATGCTAGGTCCTAAATCTACCCTACTTGTGTTCTAGAAATGGAACGTCAAAGCCTGGATGACCACACATCTGTTTACAGCATAGGTTACTGAATATTTTAAGCCCATTGTTAAGTCCTACTGCTTAGAAAAAGATTCCTTTCTGAATATTACTGCCCATTGACAATCAATGCATCTTGCCACCCACGAGCTCTGTTAGAGATAGCAAGGAGGTTCATGTTTGCTGCCACAATATGAATTCTGTAGCTGATGGATCAAGGAGTAGTTTTGACTTTCAAGTCTTTTTTAAGAAACATATTTTGTAAGACTGTAGTGGCCATTGAGGATGATTTCTCTGATGGATCTGGGAAAAGTAGGTTGAAAACCTTTTGGAAATGATTTACCATTCTAGATGCCATTGAGAACAGTCATGGTTCATAGTAGAAGGTCAAAGTAGCAATGTTAACCGGAATTTGGAAGAAATTGATTCCAACCCTCATAGATGACTTTGAGGGGCTTAAGTGGAGGAAGTAACTACAGGTGGGGTGGAAATAGCTAGAGAATTATTATTAGAAGTGGAGTCCGAAGATGAGGTAGGGGATGAATTGCTGCAATCTCATGATAAAACTTGAATAGATGAGGATTTGCTTCTTATGGATGGCAAAGAAAGTGATTTTTTTGAGATGGAATATACTATTGGTGAAGATGCTGTGAGCATTGTTTAAATGACAAAGGATATAGACTATTTCATGATAAAGCAGCAGCTGGGTCAAGAGGATTGACTGTTTTGAAAGAAGTTCTATTGTAGGTAAATGCTATCAAATAGCATTTGGCAATGTGGTCTTGCCACATTGTGGCAAGACCCTCCACCAACAAAAAGATTACAACTCCTGAGGGCTCAGATGATCATTAGAATTTTTTACAAATTACTCTGATTTTTTATTATACCAATTGTTTTCACTATAGTATATTGAACTCTTAATAGACTACAGTATAGTGTAAACATAACTTTTATATCCACTGAGAAATTTAAAAATTGTGTGACTCACTTTATCACAGTATTCGCTTTATTGTGGTAGTCTGAAACTAAGCCCTAAGTATATCTAAAGTTTGGCTGTACCAGTATCCAGAATGAAAGGGGATATCATTACAGACCCTACATACATTAAAAACATAATAAAATAATATTGTGAGCAGATTTGAATGTTTGAATATTGATATGGCTTGTCTCTGTGTCCTGCGCCCCCCCCACCACCACTGCCACTAATCTCACCTTGAATTGTAATCTCCATAATCCCCATGTGTCAAGGGTGGGACCAGGTGGAGGTAATTGAATCATAGGGGCAATTTCCCCCTTTGTGTTCTCCTGATAATGAGTGAGTCTCATGAGATCTGATGGTTTTATAAGCATCTGGCATTTCCCCTGCTTGCACTTCTCCTTCCTGCTGCCTTGTGAATAAAGTACCTTGCTTGCCCTTTGCCTTGTGCTATGAGTGTAAATTTCCTGAGGCCTCCCCAGCCATGCTGAACTGTGAGTCAATTAAACCTCTTTCCCCAATAGATTACCCAGTCTTGGGCATGTCTTTATTAGCAGTGTGAGAATGGACTAATACAAATGTCATTAATAAATTTCACACCGTAGATTAAATGTGCAAATTCCTTGAAAGACAAACTAAAAAATGACCTGAGAAGAAAAGAGACTTGAATCTATCTGTATCAATTAAAGAAGTTGAAATTGTAATTAGAAACCTTTTGAACATTTGAGCTCCAGGCCCCTTGTTGTGAATTCTGTCGAACATTTGAAGTAGAAGTAAGGCCAGTTCTACATAAGCTCTTTTAGACAATAAAGAAGGAACATGTTTTATGTGATTATTACCTTGATGTTAAAACCAGGCTAAGACTTTACAAGGAAAGAAAACTGCAGTTACTCATGAACATAGATGCAAAAATACCTAATAAAAGTTTAGCAGATTCTATTGAGTAATATATAAAAATGACAATTCATCATGTTCAAATGGGGATTATTTTAAGAATGTAAGATTGCTTTAACATCTGAAAGTCAATCAGTATAATTAACCATATTATTATAATAACATAGAAAAAACATTTGAGTATTTCAATAGATGCAGAAAAAGAATTTGACAAAATTGACCATGATAAAAAAATAAAGACATAGCTAACTATAAATAAGAGGCACTTTCCATTTTGATTAAGGGCATCTACAAAAAATCTGCTAATATTGTACAAAATGGTGACAGTCTTAATGCTTTTTATGTAAGATCAGGAAAATATATACTTCGTGTCACTACTTCTCTTCAGCTTTGTACACCAGGTCCTTACCAGTGTTTTAGAAAAGAAAAAGGAAAAAGGAATAAAAGGCAAACAAATGGGGAAGAAAAAAGTATAATGGCTTTCCTTGTAGATAAGAATATACATATAGCGATTGGCTTTATTTTCAGAGATAAAAAGGTGTACCATGCAAGTAGTAAGCATTAAGGAGACTAGAATGAGTATATTCTTATAATATATACAATGGTCTAACTAGTCTAGAAAACTCTTCTGTAGTTTCTTAAAAAGTTGGAAATATATCTACCATATGACCTAGCTGTTTCACTCCTACCTAGTATTTGACCAACAGAAATTAAAGCAAATGTTCATACAAAGACTTGCACACATGTGTTCAAAGTGACTTTATTTGTAATAGCCAAAAACTAGAAACAACTTAAATGTTCGTCATGAAGTGATGGCTATTTCCATCCATGTTGTGGTATATCCATAGAATGGAATGCTCCTCGGCAAAGTGGAGAAAATATTTAGTGAAAAACACAATGCAGATGAATCTCTAAATAATCAAGCAGAGTGACAGAAGACAGATGAAAAATACATACTCTATGCTTCGATTTATATAAATTCTAGAAAATTCCATCTGTAGGGACACAAAGTTGGTCAGTGGTTACGTAGGCGGGATGGGTTGCTGTGTTGGAGTTCTAGAGGAAGATTATAGTGTGGCAGAAGGAATCTTTTGGAAATGATAGATATGTTCACTATCTTGACTGTGATGATGATTTGATAAGTACATACATACGTCACACTTACCAAAGTATATACTTTAAATATGTTCATTTTGCATGTCAGTTATACATAATAAAATGCTTAAAAGGGAAAATGAAAAGATGCATTGGTGGTGTAATGGTGAGCCTAGCTGCCTTCCAAAACCATGTGAAAGTTAATCAGTAAAACAGTATAAAATAGTTATATGATATAAAATAGTTATATAGAATAGTTATATGATCTACTGGAATTGGCATTCCAGTAGAAACAGAAAACTTTGGACAAGTAGCAAAAAAATATTACAGCAGAGATAAATCCAAGTATGTTAGTTATTATCAAAACTGTAAATGTGTTGGATATTCATATTGAAAACATCAAACTGAATTTTTAAATAACTTTATTGATATAATCTACATACCATAAATTTGCCTATTAATGTATACAGTTTAATGGTTTGTGGTATAGTTTCAGGGACAGCATCACCATAATCTAATTTTGAATCATTTATATTACCCCTAAAAGATAACCTTGTAATTATTAGGAGTCATTCCCTGTTCCTTTCTCTGCTTTTTATTTGCCAGAAGTCTTAGACAATCACTAATCACTATCATGTATCTCTATAGATATGCCTATTCTATATATTATATTAATATTGAATGAGATCATGTGCTATGTGGTCTTTTGTGATTGATTTTTTTCATTCATTTTTGAGGTTCATCCACATTGTAGTATGTATCCATTTTACTTTCCCCTTTATTGCTGAATAATTTTCCATTTTATAGTTATACCACATTTATATCACCAGTTTTGTCCGCTTTTGGGCTAGTAAGAATTATGTTGCTCTGAACATTTGTACAAGTTTTGTGTGGGCATATGTTTTCATTTTTCTTGAGTGTATGTATCTAGGAGTGGAATACTTGGGTTTGCTAAACTGTTTTCAAACATGGCTGCATCATTTTACGTTCCCACCAGCATTGCATGTGGGTTTAATTTCTCCAAATTCTCACCAGCACTTGTTATCTGTATTTTTTATTATAACCATTCTTGTGGGTGTAAAGTAGTATCTCATTGTAGTTTTGCATTCCCCTGCTGGCTAATGATAATGAGTGTCTTTTCAAGTACTTATTATTGTTTCATATATTTTGGATCATTCAAACTGAATTTTTAAAAATCAGTCTGAGCCATATGCAGTGGCATACACCTGTAGTCCCAGCTACTCAGGAGGCTGAGGCAGGAGGATCACTTGAGCCTAGGAGTTTGAGGCCAGGCTGGGCAACATAGTGAAACTGTGTCTGTAATAGGATACATTTTAAGATGACAAAGGCAAACCTTAAACTGAAATGTAAAGTCAGTGTAAAAACTCTGATGTCATGTGAAAAATGCGTAGTATGTCTAATGATTTATTAACTACTAGAAGGGATTGTTCCAGTTAAAAAAAAATCAATGTTTATACTGTTTACAAGAGACATACCTAAAATGTTATACAAAATGACAGAAACATTGAAAAAAATAAACCAGGCATATAGTAGCCAAAAGAAAACGGTTATAGCTATATTACTGCTATATAAAATAGATACTGTTTGAAAGATTTTTAATTTGTACATTGGTAAATTTCTGAAAAAAACTTTGTAGAAAATACAAGTCACACAAAATACATTTATAAGAAAATAAAAGTTATACAAAATATATATTGTACAACAGAGAACATTCAGTGAAAAGATTTTTGTTCATTGATTGATACCTTCCTGGGAATTTTTGAAATTAAGGTGATTTGAAACGACCTAGATTTCCTTTCTCTTGATCATTTAGAAATGAACAGTGTTTTTTGTTGTCTAACTTCTGAAATATCAGTATGTCTTCATAGGATTTTTTGAATTGAGGCACCTGCCTTTTGTTCCCATAAATACAGTAAATTTTTATTTTTTATTTTTTATTTTTTTTTTTGCTTCTGGAAATAATGCCCTCTGTCTATGACAGAATCTCTATGACAGAATATTTTTCCCATGTTGTTATATCCCTGTCAAGTGAAAGCTCAGTATCCAAAAGTAAAATACAAAATTTTCAAATCAGAAGCCTAAACAAATCTCTTCTTCCCTACTCCGAACATGCATGCTTGAAGTTCACTCATGCATTTGCCTCTTCAAGTGATTAAAGTGTGAGAAGTTTATTCTTTGAGAATGCTGAGAGCTTCTTGGATAGATAGGGCCATAAGCCATGAAGATTCAGACTTAGAATTATCATGAATATATTTACTTAGAAGATTGAGACAGGATCCTGAAGGATATTTTGCTCAGTAAGATCAAATCTCTTTAGTCTTACTACCTCTATGTCTTAAAGTTTAAAAAGACTGTGTTTACTGTGTTACTTATTATATGGTTTGAATGAGGTAAAATGACTTGGCTTATACTGATTGTACTAATAAGGCTTTGGGAACTCTTATGGCATTATGTGGGTTGCGTTTAAGAAGAAAGGTGGTGTAGAAAGGTAACTTTTTAAAATTTAATGCTTTTTAAAATTAAAAGTGTTTTTAGGGTTGTTGCATAAAATAATTAAATCTTACATTTTTCCAAGGCTTGCTTATAAATTTGCAGAGAGTAAACAACTAAGTTAGTGATATTTTTTGAAATTTTAATTTGTGACATCCGTTTTTAAGTGTTTCTGTAGATACAAAATTTTCCTCAGTTGAACACAAATACTAATTTTTTCCACGAAGCACCAAAAACTTTCAATTCTTTATGTACTATGTGTATGTATATATGATAAAATGTTTAGGTATTACTAAATATACATGTAAAATATTTTTTGTAATTTGTTAATATTTTTATCATTATGCAATACTTTGAATAATTTATTCTCTTTTGTCCAGGTTGAAGATTGTAAAAATTTCTTTTAAGTGCAAACAGTTTTTTATTCAACTTAGAAAAGAATTGGTGAGTACTGATTTAATAATTATTGATGTAAATGAAGCCTTTTAAGAAATACCCATTCATGACAGAAGTTTTCTATTAGTACAAGTGAAAGTGCAATTAATACTATGGATAACTGCCTGCTGAGGTAATGAATTCACTTGTTATAACAAAATGTACTTGTTTTTCCAGTGTGTATGTGGTTCTCATTTAAAGTTCTTCTAGATACTCCTCTTGCTGTTTCTCGAGCTTAGAAACTGATTTCTCACACATGATGTTCATTGAAAACCTCGGGGTCCCTGTATGGAGGGCAGCAAATGAGCATTTCATATATCCCTTTTCCCCTACTAAATCTCTAGTACTTCCTTTCGTATATAAGTTCATTTCGTTTTAGGGGAGCTGAGTATTACAAGTTCATGAACTTATAACACGTTGCCTCCCTTTGTTGGAGTGGTAATGGCTTTATATATTAAAAATAACAAATTGGGTTGTCATGGAAAGTATGGTGTTGCAAATAATTTCATCTTGTAAATGATTTTATGTGTTTCATTAAATCAAACTAACCTTATCCTTTGATTTACATTATTTCTTAGAAATCTGAGAAATCTTGGCAGATTAGTGCAGATTTCAAGATGGTTGTATGTGTATGTGTGTAAAATGTATTTGAAACCTTAAAAATGTCTTTGGGGCTGTCCACAGTGGCTCAATCCTATAATCCCAGCACTTTGAGAGGCTGAGGTGGGAGGATCACTTGAGACCAGAAGTTTCAGACCAGTCTTGGCAACTTAGTGAGACACTGTCTCTACAAAAAAAAAAAAAAAAGGAAAAAAAAATTAGCCAGGTGTGATGATGTGTGCCTCTAGTCCCAGCTACTCAGGAGGCTGAGGTGGGAGGATCTCTGGAGCCCAGGAATTCAAGGCTGCAATGAGCTATCATCACACCACTGTACTCTAGTCTGGATAACATAGGGAGGCCCTGTCTCCAAAAACAAACAAACAAAAAAAGCTTTTGGCTACAGTGATGGCTTCTACCTGTTATCTCAGCTGCTTGGAAGGCTGAGGTGGGAGGATAGGTTGAGCCCAGGAGTTCAAGGCTGCAATGAGCAATGGTTGTGCTACTGTACTGCAGCATGGGCAACAGAGCAGGACACTACTGCCTCTTGAAAAATAAAGAAAGTCTTTGAATCAGCTCTGTTGTGTTGATCTACTAAGTGATTATAAACTGTGGTTTATCATTTATGTTCATAAAATATAAAGGGATTTTTTTCAAGAGAATTTTTATTGAAATAAAATATAATACCGAAAATGTGCATATTTTAAGTACACAACTTGATGAAGTGAACATATCCATATCAGCACCTCCAAGATATGTAGGATATGTACCTCCTTCTAATATGTAGAACTTTACCAGCACCCCAGATGCTTGAAATGTTGCTGCTGGAGCTGATGCCCACTTCCAGTCATTAAGCCTCCTGGAAGGTAAACATTACTCTCATTTGTATGACCATGGATTAATTTGCTTATATTTGAACTTTAAAAAATGAAATTATGCAGTTGTTGTCTTTACTGTCTGCCTTCTTTCCCTTAACATTTTTTGTGAGATTCATCCATGTTGTTGCATATAACATTAGTTCGTTTCACTTATGTATGGTATTCCTCTGAATGACTATGCCATAAATTATTAATTCATTCTGCTGTTAATGGACAGCTTTGCCATTTCCAGGTTGGGGATATTATGACTAATGCTGCTAATGGAAATTCTTTTACATGTTTTAAAATTTAGCTGATTAAAATATAATACTGTTATCTGGAAACCAGAGGGCAAATATTTTACTTTAAGTAATCGTAGATGGCACTGTAGAAGTCAACTTTTCTAATTTAACTTCTAATAATATCCCATCATAATATTGTTATTAATAATAGTTATAATATCCAGGCTTTATTGAGAACTTACTACGTGCCTGGTAAAAGACCGGTCATTTTCATATCACTGAATCCTCACACTCATTTTCTGAAGTAGTGTACCAGTTAAAAGTGTGTTTACCAATAAGTGATAACAGCAACAATATCTAACTGACAATTGATTAAAGACAGTATACAGGGATCCTTTTGTAGTTCATAAGCATGATGATTAGATTTTCATGCTATTTGGTAAGATATGCCTTCCTCAGACTTTGTTACAGCATAGGCACATTACAACCTGTCTGATAGGAGAAAAGAAAGTAAAGATGGTATACAGGCCAGGCACGGTGGCTCACGCCTGTAATCCCAGCACTGTGGGAGGCTAAGGTGGGTGGGTTGCTTGAGGCCAGGAGTTCAAGACCAGCCTGGCCAATATGGCGAAACCCCATCTCTACTAAAATACAAAAAAATAGTTGGATGTGGTGGCACACACCTGTATTTGCCGTTGCTTGGGAGGCTAAGGCACAAGAATCTCTTGATGAAGGTTGCAGTGAGCCTATATCGCGCCATTGCACTCCAGCCTGGACAACAGAGCAAGACTCCATCCCAGGAGGTGAAGGTTGCAGTGAGCCTATATCGCGCCACTGCACTCCAGCCTGGACAACAGAGCAAGACTCCATCTCAAAAAAAAAAAAAAAAAAAGACAGTATACAGGCATACTCTGCAAAAGATGGCCTTGTTAATGTCGTCTTTCTAAAACATCTCTTTGTTTTTAAATACCCAAACTTCATACAATATACTTATCTCTCAGTACAACTTTTTTTGTGTATTGTTTAGAAATTGGGCTGGAAAAATTTTTGTTACATTTCAAATATAATGATAGAATATGGAAATTACTTACAGACTTTTTGAAAAGTATACCAAGTGTCAAAATGCGTGAATATATATGCATCTTAGATGCTGATAGTGAGAAGCATTAGTGCATCACAGTAGCTGAGACATTTTCTCTTACTTTGCATAATGTTTATGGCATATGGCAAAACATATAAACTATATATGTTAGTACAAACAAAACAACTATTAACCATAAGTAAGACTTAATTTTCTGGTAATCAAGAAGTGATGTTTTAAGCATGTTTCCTTCTGATATGATAGTTTAATACTTTATACATGGGCATTTTATTATGTATTAGTCATGGGAAATATCTTAATGAACTTTTGATGGGCAAGGATTTCTTTAACCGGACATAGAAGGAAACCTTCATACCCTTAAAAGATTGATGATTTGGACTGTGTTAAGATTAATAACTCTCTTCATCAAAAGATATCACTAAGAGAGTGAAACAGTATAGAACATTATGTAATACACACAGAATCCTTGGTTTTATATGCATCCTGATAGAAATATATGCCAGTGAATTGAATAGACAGTTCACAATTGAGGATATCCACGTGGCCATTAACATTGAACCTCAGTAATTATAAAGGAGGTTCAAAGTATAACCAAAATATGCTACCTCTACATACACAACAGAACAGTAAGGGGAAAGAAATTGATAAACCAGTAGTTTGTGAATATATGGCACATATGCTACTGGTGGGAGGGAGTGTATATTGATCTACCCATTTTGGAAAACTGTTGGGCATTATCTACCAAAGCTGAGCATATGCGTACATCAGATGACCCAGCAACAAAAATGTGCATATGTGTACACCAGAGAACATACAGAAATATGCATGGCTGCATTCTTCTTATATCCCCAAACTAGAAATATCAAATGTCTGTGAACAGTAAAGTGGATAAGTTAACTATTAAATTCATTATAATAGAGTACTGTGGAAATGAGCGAATTGCTGCTTCACAAACTTTGAATTTATATCAGAAACATAATGCTGAACAAAAGCCAGACCTAAAGACACATATGTGTGATTCCATGTATGTACAATAAAGTTCAAAAACAAGCATGACTATTCTATGGTGATAAAGGCAGAAGAGTGATTAACTTTGGGAAGGTAATCTGGTAGAAAGGGGAGATAAAGGATACTTCTGCGGTGGTAATGATCCATTTCTGGAACTGGGTAAAGGTTAAATGGTTGCATTTATTGTGTGAAAATCAGAGCTGTGCAATTATGGGATGTGAATGTTGCTATATATGGTTTACTTTAATGACATTATTTATTTAGAAATCTGTACCAGTGTTCAAGAAAATGGAAAATTATTTTAGTACTAATTTTAAAATTTGAATTATGTAATAGTGTTCAGAGCTGCTGAATGTTCTTATTTACAATCTCGACAGATATTTTAAATTAGGGATATTGTTAAAAGTTGTGATGATGTATTTTAACATTTAATTTATGGCCTAGAATTATATTTTGAAACAGAGTCATAGCTAATGTTGAAAACAGATACATATTAAAAGTTTGAGCTCATTTCTAACTATGATCTAAGGTAAAAGTTCCTAAGAGTTGTAATATGAATGAACAAGGCCAGCACGGGAGCTCATGATGTAATTCCAGCACTTTGTGAGGCCAAGGCAGGTAGATCACTTGAGGTCAGGAGTTCAAGACCAGCCTGGCCACCATGGTGAAACCCCGTCTCTACTAAACATAGAAAAAGTTAGCTGGGTTTGGTGGTGCATGCCTTTAATTCCTGCTACTCGGGACCCTGAGGCTCAAGAGTCACTTGAACCCATGAGGCGGAGGTTGCAGTGAGCCAAGATTGCACCACTGCACTCTAGCCTGGGTGACAGAGTAAGACTCTGTCTCAAAAAAAAAAAAAAAAAGACTGAATTAGGTCCAGATTTTGCAGGCTTTTCCGTATACTTCATTGCCTTTTTATTGGATAAGCAAAAAACCCTAGATAAAAGATCCTGTAGATTCTATCTATATCATTAACAAGTTCGTGTTTAGAAGGCTAGAATAATTTATCTGTCAAAAGTAAATTAAATGGAGCATTAGATCCTGACATTTTTTTGGTATTCTCTGCATTTTGTCATTTATTACAGCATGAATCTAGAGAAACATTATTGGGATTTAATATGGTGAATTACAGAGCATGTAAAAATTTGTGGAAAGCATGTGTAGAACATCACACATTCTTCCGTTTGGACAGACCACTTCCACCTCAAAAGAATTTTTTTGCACATTATTTTACATTAGGTTCAAAATTCCGGTACTGGTAAGTATTGCTTCTGTGTTAAGGCTTTATTGTTGGGGTTTTTTCCTTTCTTGAAAATAAAGATGTAGTTTATGGAACCGTACAGCCTCTGTTACACATACTTAACTGAGTCAAAATTCGCATGGATTGCAACCTCTGTATCAGTATCATTAAAAAGTTCTATCGGTTCTTGTGATATACTGCAGGCTTGAGAAGCCACTTCTGTTTTCTGTATTTCCTGGTCATTATTTTCTGGAGTAAATTAACTACATTTACTTATTTACAATCAAGACAGATGACATAATTTCTATTGTGTCTTTATTAGATATTTACTTAAAAACTTTTCTTTGTTCTAAGACACCCAAGATATCTTCTGCTTAAAACTATATAATTATTGGTTTTTTAATTTAGAATTTAATATATTTTTGGGTTGTCAAACCCTTTATTGTAAAGAGTTTAAAATAGTCACGAGGCAAAATCAGATTTAGTCATTGAACAGTAACCCCAGGTTCCGTTTCCTAAAATTGTTTTATTCTTGATAGCTTTTATTTTTTCTGAAGGCAACAGATCTTTGGGGAATAACTAAATCTGAAGAAGCTCTGATTAGTTTTACCTATGGAATTTTTACAAGGCCCAAGAAAGCTAGTTTTTAAGTGGAACCTGGTAAGAATCATGTAGAAAGTTACTCATTATCTTTTAGTAAAGCAAGTATTATTCATTCTTGTTGGTTTATGCTTCACAAAATAAGATTTTTCATCTTCGATAAATAAAACCCTTGTCCAGTCGCAGTGGCTCACACCTGTAATCCCAGCACCTTGGGAGGCCGAGACAGGCGGATTACCAGAGGTCAGGAGTTCAAGACCAGCCTGGCCAACATGGTGAAACCCCGTCTCTACCAAAAACAAAAAAAAATTAGCCGGGCATGGTGGCGGGCACTTGTAATCCCAGCTACTTGGGAGGCTAAGGCACGAGAATCGCTTGAACCCAGGAGGCAGAGGTTTCAGTGAGCTGACATCTTGCCATTGCACTCCAGCCTGGGTGACAGAGTGAGACTCCATCTCAAAAATAAAAATAAAATAAAATAAAAAAGCCTTGACCATTATGTGTTAAGATTAATTCATGTTATATATTCATGAGAAAAATGTTTAGATGTTCCCAGAAAAGATTTAAATTGTAAACCTAAACATGTATAATTGCCTAATTTGTAATGTCAGTAAAAATAACAGTATGAAGCTTAGTACAGGATATGTCACTTAAAATACATGACTCCAACCCCAGAAAAATTAGTAAAAGTGGCTCAAAAGTTCAGTAGTAACAAACAGAATTAGAATATTTTTAACCGAACAAAAGGCACAGTAATTTCCTAAGCGGTTTGCTGTCATGTTTAACTCCTTTTTTTGCCTTCCTGAAAGCAATTTTGAGCAAAGTAAGATGACAGTACTTACAAATTTAAAAGTAAATAGATGGAAGGAGAAAGTGTCAGACCTATAATGAAAATCAAGGAAAAAGCAAAGAGGCTTACCTACTGTTAATAAATCTCAGCAAGGACAGAAGAAATCTCCACGGCTTTATGTGAAATGAGAACAGTACAAACCCTAAAGATATTATTTCAGTGAATTTAATTTCTAATTGATTACCAGGGTAGTTATACAAGGACTACTCTTACCCTCTGTTCGAATTCTCTTTTCTCCGCTTTGTGCTTGCGAATGTGACATAAACACACACCATTTAATTTAGATACAAAGAAATGAGTAGGACCAATAATCAGTCTTCAACTGTAATTCAAGCAAGTCTCAGACAAGATGAGAAAAAAGTCAAGGAAGTTACCCAAACCGTACCAAAGCAAACAAAGTTTACATATGGTGACTTCAAATACAAAAAACAGTTGGAAAAACCTGTTTGGGAGGAAATCATCACTGAAACAGAAGGAAATTTGTACCATAAATATTAATAAAAGCAAGTTCAAGTACAGTCTGATTTAAAAAAAAAAAAAAAAAAAGATCAACCGGGAGGGGAGCAACACCTGCCATTCAGAAGGCTGTTACTGCCCTTGGGGAAGATTGGCCTAGTATTGACAAATTTTACATGTTTTTCAACAAAACTGAGATTAAGGACTATTAAATGGGATATGTACATTTTAGAAAATTGAACAATTATTTTAACAGCTTTATTGAAGTATAATTCACACATAAGAAATCATATTCAAAGTTTAAAATCTGATGTTAGTATGATGAATTACTTTGATTGCATTTCAAGTGTTATGCCAGCCCTACATTCCTAGGATAAACCCCACTTGGCAATGATATCCTTTATATATATTGATTGATTCACTTTGCTAAATTTTGTTTAGGATTTTCACATATGTGTTTATGAGGGATAGATCTCTGTAGTTTTCTTTCTTACGATATCATTTTCAGATTTTATCATGTCAGGGTCAAATTGGCTTCATTGAATGTGTTGAGAAAGTTCCATTTTCTGGAAGAGGCTGCATAATAATAATATTATTTCCTTTTTAAATGTTTGATAGAATTTGCAAATTAATTCATCTGGGGCAGGAGTCTTATTTATAAATAGGAAAGTTTTGAACTTTCAAATTCTTTAATAGATAAGGCAATTAAGGTTTTGTCTTTCTTCCTGAGCAAGATTTGGTAGTTTGTGTCTGTCAGCAAATTTATCCATTTCATCTAGATTGTTGAATTTATTGGCACAGAGTTTATAATATTCCCCATTTCTTTTTAATCTCTAGAATATGTAATAATGTTGCTTCTCTCATTCTTGGTATTGGTAACTTGTGTCTTCTTTTTTCCTTGATTAGTCTGCTAGTGGTTTATCAGTTTTAATTAAATATTTTAAAATAATGTAGGCCAGGCATGGGGGCCTGTAATCTCCGTGCTTTGGGAGATCAAGGTGGGAGGATTGTTTGAGGCCAGGAGTTCAAGTCCAGCCTGGGCAACATAGGCAGACCCCTGTCTCTACCAAAAGTTTAAAAATTAGCTGGGCTTTTTGGCATGCACCTGTAATCTTAACTACTCAGGAGGCTCAGGGAGAAGGATCAGTTGAGGCCAGGAGTTCAAAGTTACAGGACTATGATCAGGCCACTGCACTTCAGCCTGGGTGACAGAGCAAGACCCTGTCTCTTAACAACAACAAACAGTATGTATGCCAAATAAAACTTATGTCTTCAAGCTTGTATTACTTGTGGGCCATCGTTTGTCAACCAAGTCCTAAAGACAAAAACATGACCAAAAAATATTAAACATGATCACATTGCCATTCAAGTCCAAAGTCAACACATAGACATTATCCAATATGAAAAAACTCAGAGAATATAACATCTTCAAGACCTTCCTGGAAACATTTATTGAGTAGTAAAATTCAGCAAACCAGGAGATAAATCAGAATAACCGAAGAAGAATCCTGATAAAAAGCACTGAGAGTGAAGATTAAATCCTCTATATAGAAACAATTATTGACAACTATGAGAATTATAACTGCAGAATAAAATTAAAATAGTATAAACTTTGCCAAAGTAGAATAAATAATATAACTTAAAAAAAGAATGAAGCAAGGGACTAGTGGGAGGAAGTGTTTGAACCCTTAAAGTTTGAAACAATGTTAGACGTTAACGCAGTGCTTCTTAAGGTTTTCTTAATCTTTTTTCCTTTTTTTTTTATTTTTTTTTAATGAATAGCAGTCTTTTTTATCTTTTATTTCACTGGAAACCAGTTTAATTTTTTTCATTGAAAGTGGCATACGTACCATAATTACATTGTAATAAAATTATTGTGTCTGTATGTCTAGCCTTTTTAATGTTTATATACATGAATTTCAGAATGATTTTTACCTGCTTATAATGGTGATGATTTCTTTATGGATAGGACTGTGGCTAAAAACAATTTTTTTGTTCTTTTTATATTTTTCTATGTTGCTTGAATAACTTGTAATAAGCCTATATATATATAGAGAGAGAGAGACAGAGAGAGAGAGAGAGAGAGAGAGAACTTTCTCATTGCTCAAAAGATAAGTATCTTACTGTGAAAGTTTAGTGTTCCGAAACTGGAACAGTTTTTCATTTTGTGGTAATGATAATACTGAACCCCTAATGTCTGTATTATGGACAATATGAAATATAAGACTTTCTCTCATTAATTTTTTTTAAATGTTTTTTATGAAATTTAACTTCTTACTCCAGCCTTTTGAGTAAGTGTCCCATTTGAATCTTCTTCACTGGAGAATTAATGTATCAGTCAGAGTTCAGTCAGGGAAACAGAAAGCCCTTTTGGTATTTCAAACACAAGCAATTCAATTGAAGAAATTAGTTACATGGTTGTTGGAAATGCTGGGAAAGCAAAAGGGAGGAAACATGGTTATGGAGAAACAAACAGGAAGAAGGGGTAATGCCTAAAATTCAGATGCATGGGTCACCCGTGGGCTGGAGTCCACAAACCTACACCTGCTACTACACTGTTAGAGCTCTGTTTCCCTGACTGAACTCTGACTGATACATTAATTTTCCAGTGAAGAAAAGTCAGTCTGTATCTTGCAGAGAAGTACTGCTTTAATCAAGGATGGGACCATCTACAGGATGCTTTTTCTCACTATGCCCTATCCCCATAACTATTAAAGCAGCTGCCAGCAGCTACCAGTTTCCTGCTCTGCCTTTCTCCACTTTCTGATCTTCCACCAGTACCTTCTAAAAGCAGAACCTAAGGCAAAATAATCTAGAAAATGGAATTTGTTTATCATAGCCCTTGCAAAACATAGGGCACAGGACAGGATTGGGCCTATGACAGCTCGCACATTAAATTGTATATATGTAATCGTATATATTTATAGTTTTAAAAAGTTAAGCTTTGCGTTTGTAGTTCTTAAGAACTTTAAAACATATCCAAAGCACTTTTTAATCATCAAAATGATTAGACATCTTGTAAATGAACTAGGAATGGGAGCATAAAAAATGGTAGCTGGACACAGTCCTGTCCCTAATGAGTATGCACTAAATAAACTTTTTTTTCCCTTCATAATAAGCAGTGGTGGAGAATACTGGAACTGTTGTCATACTTAAAATGTTGAAATGCTCTTTTGACTGACAGATGGTACTGGGACTATCAGATCTATTACTTTCTCCACCAGTCTCTTCATGTACATATCCTTATCTCTGTTCCAAAGTATTCAGAGGATTAACATCATTATTCTAATGTGGAAATACAAAACAATGATGAACTTTAATGTATTACCTCCCTCTTAGAGGAAATACTTTCTTAGGAAAATTCAACTTGAAGTTTAAAAATCATGGTAATATTTCTCATTTTTCCATTAAAATCTCATAAAAGTGTCATTCAATTCATATTTACTGATCTTTATCCATGGAAAATAGTCTTAAAATTGCTTGCTTAACTATGGAAACTGGCATTTGGCTGATTTTATATGCATTCGTTATCTATATTTGTATATGGTTACATTTGATATACCTCAAATTTATGTTCATTCACAGTTAAGTAATGAGAATGTCTCAAATAAATGCTCTGAGAACTTTTATTAACAAATTTCATCTGAACACATTGGTGTATACCTCAGAAGAAGATCAGTTTCTCTGTATCAACGATTTCCCTCTAGACAAATCAGCTTGAAAACAAATCTCCTAGTGCCAAACCCCCACCATTTTTCTGCCTCAGTTCCTTCCTCTAAACAAAAATCTGGAGCTGTTCTGTGTCTGGACATGGAGGTAGTTGAACACATCTTTCTTCATGAATGGGAGAAATGTAACTAAGCTTCATTCATCCAGGCAGAATTGGAATGTTGTCCAGTCTTTTTATTCTATGCTTCCTTTTCTCTGCTAGAAATGTCTTGTCTCTTAGGAAATTATACTATAATCATGTTATGTGTTGTCATTGTATCTTATAGTTCTCTTTAAGACTTTATTGTTGTGCATATTTATATATTTCAGTGGGAGAACTGAAGTCCAGTCAGTTCAGTATGGCAAAGAAAAAGCAAATAAAGACAGGGTATTTGCAAGGTAAGCCAAATCTGTTTCATTGTCTGAATTTTTTTAAAAGATGGATTGAGTTTACTAAAATTTTTCTAAATATTTTTTCTTAAGTTTTTCTAAATATTTCAAATTTTTGATTACAGAATTATCACTATTCTTTAACAGTAAATAATGTTGAGGGAATGATAAACTAGCTTGTCTAGTTTATTGATTCATTTTTTATATGAACATTAATAGTGTGCCAGGCATTGCAGCTCTGAATAGGCTGATCAGATATTATGTTATTAATATAATATTTTGTTCAAGGTTGCTTTCCTTTTTTAAACATTTTTGAGAAATATAGTGACTTATTTCATGTTATCAAGCCATTTCCATATTTATTTAAATTATATTGTTAAGAGATAAGTTGTTTTATTTTTGTTTACCATTTATTGTCTTTATTTCTTTAGGGTCTATCATAGTCAATTTGCTCTTCTTTTTTTGTTGTTGTTTTTGTTTTGAGACGGAGTCTTACTCTGTTACCTAGGCTGGAGTGCAGTGGCCCAATCTCAGCTCACTGCAACCTCCGCCTTCTGGGTTAAAGCAATTCTCCTGCCTCAGCCTCCCTAGTAGCTGGGATTACGCATGCCACCACACCTGGCTAATAGTTTTATATTTTTAGTAGAGATGGGGTTTCACCATGTCAGCCAGGCTGGTCTTGAACTCCTGACCTCAGGTGGTCCCCCCACCTCAGCCTCCCAAAGTGCTGGGATTACAGGCATGAGCCACCACTCCTGACCTAGCTGATTTGCTTTTTAACAAGTGAAATAACATGATAAGATCTATGTTTTAGAAAATAGTATTATGAGCAACGATAGAGAATGGATTAGAAAGGAAAGCCTCGTTACCCAGAAACTAATTATAAGGTAATTGCAGTAATCCAAGTGAAAATAATAAAGGCCTGAACAAAAACATTGGTAATGGAATGGAAAATAGGGAACAAATTTAAGGAATGTTTTGTAGGCAGAACTAGCAGAATCTGATGACCAACTGGACACAGGTGTGTTAGAGACAAGAGTCTGTTTTCAGTGAAAATTACTTTGAGAGGCTAAGTCTTTTAATTAGTTATGTGCTTGGCATCTACTGCTATTAGAGGCTTGAGTTTTAATAAAGAGAACTAGAAAGTTTGCTTTTGATTTCACTCTGTTTAAATTTTGTTCTTAAGCCTTTATCTAACAGACCTTCTTTGTGTTTCCAGAGTAAAGGGAGTTTTGTGTTCTTGGTTTTTTTCTTCCTCCTTCCAAAAGTGGAAATTGCTTTTTTCCCCTAGTAATGTAAGTGATAGCTCATTATGTTTAAATACTCCAACAGTATCAAAGAACATAAAGAAAATTTATCATCCAAAGACAACTTTTTAAAAAAAATTTTATACTCATTATTCAGGATTTTTCTATGCATATACTCATAGAGACATTTTTATATGTGTGTATGTTTGTTTTGAAATTGTTTTATACTATTTGTTGTTTGTTTTTATCATTTAACATATCATGCACATTTTCTTTGCCGTTCAAAAATCTAGTCATTTATAATAGCAATAAATCTTTTAACAGTTAAATACTTTAATTGTAAACTATAAACTTAACTTTTAGGATTCCTGCCTTTACTGAGCCACGTCCCTGCCTCCAGAGTAGTTGTTGCTAAGACTTTGTAAGGATATCACAGTAATATGTGACATACAGCTTACATTTAGTAGTCTAGTATATGAGGAAATAATAGTTTAATACGTTGTGAATTAACATTAATAGAAGAGCCATAAATGGTAACTTAATCTTTATTTTAAAAATCAAATGCTTGAGATAATATACTTTATTTTCATTCTGTTGTGACTGATAGGAAAATTTGCACTGCATTGTGAGGGGGTTGGACCAAATGGTGTCATGAGTTGTCTTCAAATCAAAAAATCCTATAATTTAAACCTGTGATGATGGAAAACCTTCACACCTAAATTACTTTGAATTCACTTATGGAAAATGAAATCTGAGTCAGTGTATTGTTTTTAAAAACCAATAACATTTCTTAAAATATTTTTCTGATTCTTAGTGTTGTAACACCATAACAATGTACTTAAAACTTTTTTATTCCTCTCTTAACAAGCGTCTTCTTTCTTGCTTGACTTTTATAAAAAGTATAGAACATGTGATTTGATCACTAGTTGTATGTAGTATATCCTAATATGAATACCAGATCATAGGTGTATTTATATATTAAGTTAATATCACATATAAATGGTTTCTTTATAAGTGTTAATGTTTTAATATTTTGATCATATCAGATTTTAGAAATAAGCAGAGTTATACCTGCATTTAGTTGTTCATTTTGTGTATTCATTATTAAAATGTATAGTTGTTTAATAGGTTATTTTATAAAACAAAGAGCCATTATTCAGTGAATAGTAGAGGTAAAATTTCAATATTATAAGCCTCAAACAACTCTCCTATTCCTTTTGTTTTTCTGGAATTGTGTGATTCCTCTGAAATAATAAGGTATCAGCTACAATGAGGTTGTAATAGTACTGGGCTGTTTAATGATCTCTCTTCCTCTGAAAGATGAAGCTTTTCTGGGATTGTTTTTCTAATATGTTAGGATCTAATTGTAATAAACAGATATATGCCTACCAAAATTCTCTAATGGTTTTAGTAATTATTAAGTTATTTTATTAAAGTACCAGATAATTCTAGAGTTCTTTTTTTTCCTTTGGGTTTCAGTTGGCAATATGAATAGATAGAAAAGGCTCCTCCTTAAACTTTTCATATAATAATTTTTTAGCAATCATTAAATGTTTTTTCTTTTTTCTGATTATCACCGCTTCGTGTTTGCCTCAGCAGCACGTATACTGATTATCACCTCTTCAAATTGCTTTCACATTTTGCAGTTGTCATATATCTAAGAAAAGAGAAAAACAATGTTCTCATACAATAGAAAAATAAGGTGCCCTGCACAGAAAAGAAGCTTACCACATCGCAAACACACTGATGCTGTGTGGTATTTTTTTCTCTGAAATTTCCACACTCAACAGGAAACATAGACAGCAAGCTTGAGTGGGCGGTTCCCTGAGGTTAAAACTGTTAATAAAATAAAATACATGAAGTTTGGTTTTAAGTTCAAAGTGTCCAGCCATGTTTAGTCCATTAACAGCAATAAAGTGTTCTGACGCTTCAGACTAGGTGAGTGTGCTGGAATTTTTTTTCTTCAAATGACTTTTTCCAGCTTTTAGAAAATGAAAGTAGTTGATCTACTGATTACAGTTAGTGAACTTTCATACAGCTTACATTTCGTAGTTTAATATTTGAGGAAATAATAGTTTATTACATGATAAATTAGCATTAATAGAGCTGTAAATATTAATCTTTATTTTAAAAATCAAATGCATGAGATAATATACTTTATTTTCATTCTGTTGTGACTGATAAGAAAATTTGCACTGCAATATGAGAGGGTCGAACTAAATGGTGTCATGAATTGTCTTCAAATCAAAAAATCCTATAATTTAAACCTGTGATAATGGGAAACGTTCACACCTAAATTACTTTGAATTCAGTTACGGAAAATGAAATCTGAGTCAATGTATCTTTTTTAAAACTAATAACATTCCATGTCTTAGAAAATGCCTACAAGTTTTTTGATTAAGGAAATGTCATTAGGCCAAACTAAAAAAGTTTTAGCTATGAATTGCTGAAATGATAGGACACTTGTGTAGTTTAGATTCATAAGTAACTTAAATTTTTTGTGGTTTAGTAAAATTAATAGGCTAAAACATTGCCCTGAAAATTTGGATATTCATAAATCATAAAATTCAGGAGGTAGGGAGAGACCTATGGGTCATATTGTGCTAATAAATTTATGCATTTAGATACAGAAACATAAGAGGTTTGCCTAATAAGCCACATCTAGAATTCAGAGTCCTTATTATTTTAATGCTTCCTACTGTACACATAATAATGATTTATTCAGTTCTCTTTGGTCAGTGTTATTGTGCGTTTTAGTCCAACCTTTCTTTTTACACGTTTAACATATTGGAAAGGAAATTCTAGTAGATAGTGAAACTTCAAACTTCGTGAGATCATTATGTATCAGAATTCTAATGTTATTAAGTTTTAATGTAATCAGATGAGTTAATATAGCGTTTGCTTTGTGCCTTCCTTGGTAATTGTTTTATTTTTTTTAGCCATACAGAAGTGTATACATAGTACATGATGAGAGGAAAATATCCCAATGAGCTAAAAAGCAAGTCCAATACTACCTGCAATTCTTTATCATTATAGGAAAATCTGAAAATAAATCCAAATTCACACAACAAAAGCCCATAATTCCTATTAACTATAACCAAAAATAGTCTTCATTTTTAAATTTTAATCAAATAGGTATTTCTACCTAAATGTTTATGATCTGATTTTTGTAGGAAGACAACAGGATGTTTCATTTTTTGTAAATTGTGCTATAATGGAAAATATATATAATTTTTATATGCTTCAGTTAATTACTGAAATATAATACTGTTTACAAGATGATTTATTATATACTTTATATATGTAGCTTAAATTATTAGCCTCCACATTAACTCTCCACGTTGTAAAGCCAGGCATTTAAAGGATAACATATATTTTCAGCTAATTTTGTCCATTATCTGAATTTGCATATAAAAATACTTTACTTGTTAACATTCCTAAAATTCTAAGGGTTTATGATCTCTGCATAGATCAATATCTTTTGATCTGAATGAATCAATATCAAAATCTTTCTCTCTCTCTCTTTCTCTGTTTCTCTCTCTTTCTCTCTTTCTTTCTTTCTTTTTTTTTGAGACAGGGTTTTACTCCTATCACCCAGGCTGTAATGCAGTGGTGCTAGCACAGCTCACTGCAGTCTCAAATTCCTGGGCTCAAGTGATCCTCTGACTTCAGCCTCCCAAGTAGCTTGGACTACAGGCACCTGCCATCATACCCAGCTAATTTATTTTTTATAGAGACAGAGTCTCCTTATGTTGCCCAAGCTGGTCTCAAACTCCTAAGTTCCAGTGATCCTCCCATCTGGGCCTCCCAAAGTGCTGGGATTACAGTCCTGAGCCACCCCGCCCAGCCAAGATCTTTTTTCAAAACATCACTTAGTTTTCATCTTTATCATTAGGATACCTGATAATATATAGATGGGTAACAAAAGATATCCTTTTACTCCCCACCAATAAACAGAATTGTTAACCCTCCAAAATGTTTTTGGAAAAAAGGGAAAAATCCACTAACCTACTATATGTAAAAAATTGTTTAAATAGATAAAATATAATATGCATAATTATTTTTCTTCTGTATTCATTGAGGCAGAGGACTGGAATTTAGATATAGAAGCATTCAGGAGATAATGTGCTAGGAATTATTTAATACAGCCCAAGATAAGCTAGTGTTCCAGATACTCTGGAATAGAAGTAGGTAGTATCTGTCTTATCAGTAACATATGAGAAAACGTTTGGTAGCAGACCCTTCCCTTTTTACCTTTCTCCTTCCTTTTCTTGTTTCTTCTGTTTTTGCTCATCCTTCTTATTCTCTTATTCTTTCTAGCCTATCCTTCCTTTATTCTTCATGTAAAACCAGTGTACATTCTTAGGAAGTTATTTGGTAAATAACCTCTAAATGCATTAATTTTTTACAAGTAAACTCTCTATGTTGCTCGTCTAGAACATAATCTATGAAAACAAATGTAGGATTTGATTCATAGTTTGGGATATAAAAATAAAACTTTTAACATATTATTTAATTTATTTCTGCAGATCCCCAAGTAAGCCCTTGGCACGGAAATTAATGGATTGGGAAGTAGTAAGCAGAAATTCAATATCTGATGACAGGTTAGAAACACAAAGCCTTCCATCACGATCTCCACCGGGAACTCCTAATCAGTAAGTGTGAATTCTGTGACCAACATCAGGTGTGAATTTTGCTAATTTCTAATTATTGGCTGTATATTTTTATGCCTAAGATAAAGATACGCAAAAATTGAGTTCTTTCGGTGAAACATGATTTTTGTTGCTCCAGAGCATTATTTTCTCTTCGCCTGCTGCTCATTGCAGAAGCAACACGGTATAGACTTGCGGGATGAGAGTAGCACATTGAATAAGGACCCCCCACTCTCAACTTTCCTCAACAGTTAACTTTCGCAGTTAGGAGTTCCTGATAAATGAAGATCTGTTAGACTTAAAATCTCATATGATTGTTGTTGACATACTCACTTTTCATGTGGATTCCCAGCAGAATTTCTAGGGGAGCATATATTGTTTGAAAATGCTTTGCAAGTGATTGTGATTCTCTGAAACCCCCACCTCAGCCATGGCTTCAGCATGTTCTATGGCCTAGGAAAAGGGGTTTCCAGCACCAGTCCCTACAAGTTTAGCTCTCCCTGAGCTAAAAAGCACTGTGTGATTCAGCACTCACCGTATATGTACTTCAGTCTGACATTGCTCACAAAAGTTGTATGTTTTGGTGTAAATGATTGTAAGATCATAAATTAGCCAAATGTACTAGCCAAAGATGTTGATTATCTTAATTTGATAATATTACAAATGTTGTATGTAATTAAGATAATGGTAAACAAATGTGTGCCAACATATTAACATACTTTATTAACTCATAAGGTTCACTTATACTTGAATGTTGGTATGCAATATAATATTTGAAGATGTCTTTTTTCATAAATGTTTTATGCACATTAATGTTTAATAAATTTGCACAAAATTCTAAACGTGGCTGGGTGTGGTGGCTCATTCCTGTAATCCCAGCACTTTGGGAGGCCGAGGCTCGTGGATTCCTTAAGGTCAGGAGTGCAAGACCAGCCGGGTCAACATGGTGAAACCCCATCTTTACAAAAACACAGGAAAATTAGCTGAGCATGGTGATGTGCACCTGTCAGGTGGGTGGGGCAGGGATTGTTTGAACCCGGGAGGCAGAGGTTGCGGTGAGTTGAGATCACGCCACTGCACTTCATCCTCGGTCACGGAGTGAGACCCTATCTCAAAAAAAAAAAAAAAATCTAACAGCTACAGCATTGAAGCCTGTTATCAGCTGAGGAATAAACTTTACCATATCGGAACAGTTTATACATAAACAGTTTGGTTCACAGAGCTTTAATACTTATATGTTAAAGTTACTCCTAGAAAAAAATGGACTTAGTAATTTCTATCTTGCCAATTTCAGGTTGCTTTTATCATTTTTTCTCATAAATGATTGCATATATTCAAAGCCTCATTAGGTTGTGTGAAGAAAATTCAGACCTTGTTTTTCTCTTCCCTTTTGCAACCAGCCATTTCTTCATTTATACCAGCAACATTAAAAAACAATAGCAAGTTATAGAAAATGTAAGATATTTAAGCCAAAGTACTCAAGTAATTAATTAATTAGCAGTAGCTCTGATTAAGTTTTCTGGTTAATGAAACAATTTTAGATACAACCTAAAAAGATTTTTTAACATTCTGAAGAGATAGTACAAAGTGGTGGTTAAGAGCATGGGCCCTGTAATCACTGTATGCTTGACCTTGGGCAAGTTAATTAATCTCTGTCTCATTTTTCTCATCTACAAAATTATATTTATAATAATGTCTTTCTTATAGTACTGTTACGAGGATTAAATGAAATGCCTAGAGCAATGTCTGACACATACATAAGTACTGAAATATTGTAATTAAAAATTATAATAACACTACTTTGTGTGACTGTCAAGAGGATGGCAATAGAATTCAGTATCTATTCTAAGGATTCAAAGAAAGTCCCGTAAATAAAAGCATTTATAATGATTAAAAAATAATTCAGACTAGAATGTATTTCTAAATCATTTATTCTAATCCCTTTATTTTATAAATGCTGAATAAGACAAAATCGTAGTGACTGACACCTAGAAACATTAAGGCACTTAGAGATAGTAGGTGACTTTACGGGTAGAATCCTTGGCAGATTGTTGACTGTTAACTCAGATCACTGACTTCCCATTCTCTGTTCTCTCTGTTTATATCACACTGTCTTTTTCAGAGATTGCTTAGTCAACATGGCTTGACTTAAAAACACATACCCACTTTCTGATGCAACCATATATTAAGAAACTTGGAAATTTTTTTTAAAAAATTTAAAAAATTTTTAAAAAGCATATTTTAATTCAGTTTTTCTCCCTCTTTATTTAGTCGAAATTCTGCATTCACGCAGGAAGGAACCCGGTTACGACCATCTTCAGTTGGTCATTTGGTAGACCATATGGTTCATACTTCCCCAAGCGAAGTGTTTGTGAATCAGAGATCTCCGTCATCAACACAAGCTAATAGCATTGTTCTGGAATCATCACCGTAAGAGCTTTTTTATTTTGCTTCCTCACTCTGTGTTTTCAATGCCTCAAATTGCTTTATTTAAAATAATCTGGGAAATTAGGATATTTGATACAAGATTTTAATTATGCAACTTTTCAAAATTTATATATTTGCAATTATGCTCATTTGTTCCTAAGAGTTTGTGTTGCCTCTCCCTCCCCCACTCAGTCACTATGTTGTTATTTTGTTGACTTAGGTCTTCAATTTTTAGTGTATAAACTCAAATATTTCTGCAGATAATGTAGCACTCTGGTCAAGGAGGAGGGTAAAGTAGAACTTTCTTAATATTTTTAAAGGAAAAGAACCATAAGTATGAGTAAAAAGTGTTGAGAAAATTAAAATACTTACAAGGTATGTAGATAGGTAAGAAGATTTTTGAATTTACCTATGTAGATAGGTAAGAAGATTTATTTCTTGAGAAGGAGAAATTGGTGTAAAATATAGTGAATGTGATCAAGGGTAAAGAGTGGGCCCAAGAGTGGTAGGTGGAGGAGAGTACAGGTGTAGGGTCATGTTTGTCCCTGGGTAGGGTAAACCAAGGAAGACTGGCTGAGCTATCAAAACAAGTAAGAGTTCAGCCTGCATGATGTATATCTTGGTAAAACATTTTGATTGTGTGTATATATTATTTAAAATGGAGAAATAGGACAAATACACACTGTACAATGATACCTGTGGGGAATTAGTTGGCAAGAAATAAGATTGATGGGAGATTTAATGTTTTATTACTTTAGAATTTATACTTCTAAACTTTCCGGTTGATTTTTAATAATTATGTATGTTTTAATTTGGAAACTTTAAAAAGTATAGTAATTAAGGACATGATTGAAATATTGATTTGATTTTAAAATTACATACTTTCATGACATAAAAATGAACCATATGCAGGAATCACGAAAGCCTAATTATTACAAACCAAAACCAATATAACTCTTGAGGCCTAACAAAATTATCTTTATCTATTTTTAAAGGGCCTTTTCCAAAGAAAGACATATAAACACAATTGAATATTTCCACATGTAAATTTTATAGATTCACAAACCCCCAAATCACTTGCTGATATGGTTTGGCTCTGTGTCCTCACCCAGATCTTACCTTGAATTGTAATCTCCAGGTGTCAAGGGCAGGACCAAGTAAAGGTAGTTGAATCATGGGGGTCATTTCCTCTTTCCATCATGCTGTTCTTGTGATAATGAATGAGTCTTACAAGATCTGATGGTTTTATAAGTGTCTGGCATTTCCCCTGCGTGCGCTCATTTTCTCTCCTGCCACCCTGTGAAGAGGTGCCTTCCACCATGATTGTAAATTTCCTTAGGCCTCCCCAGCCATGTGTAACTGTAAGTCAACTAAACCTCTTTTCTTTATAAATTACCCAGTCTCAGGTGTTTTTTCATAGCAGCATGAGAATGGACTAATACATTTGCCATCTCAAAACACCTTTATTCTACTTTCCTGACTTGAGTGGAGAAGCAAGTTCAGGGTAACTTGGAACTGTGAAGAGTTTTTGCTTCTTCTGTCTTGTGCACAAGATTATAAAATGCTTGGAGTCTCTTTGGACATGTATTTTATAAGGCTTATGTGTTTGTATTCCATTTTGAATCTATAATACTGCATTTGACATTCAACCGGTTTTTAACCTTAAGAATAGTGAGAGAGTTCCGAAAAGATAAGCTTAATAATAATAACTAACTTAGTTGCTTACAGTCACTTTTACATAAATTCTCTCACTGTTCTATTCAGGAGAATTCAGTGAAGTAGGAAAGATATGTAATATCCATTTTATAGATAAGAAAGCCACACTTAGAACACTTGTCCCAATTTACAGAACAAAAACTCAGGCTTTCTCTAGCAGTCAGCCAGGAGAACTTTGTATTCCAAACAAGATGTTATAGATGTTCTTTGATTTGCAATTTAGATAAAATACTTTGCAACTTGGAATCCATAGATTTTAGTTTTTCTATTGTCCAAATGTGAAAAGAATTTAAATGATATATTGGATTAAGCACAGAACATTTCAACATGTAATGAAATAGATTTTTTTTAAGGTTTTTCACATATTCCTTTTTTTAATTGTCAGATAAAATCATCTTACCAATTCTTTATTTAAGTGAGTACAGGAGGTTGCTTATACTGTTTAGAATAAAGTTATCATTTATAGGCTAGGGATAAAGGAGACCACAGTCTACAACACAGCATGTGAATTGGATGGTTAAATTTATTAGGATACAAATTTCTAAAGGCGGCAACAGAGAGCTGCATTAACTGCAAAATAAGTTTTTTTCACTGCTGTTGTTGAAGCATTTATAAGAAAATTTAAAGCTGACTGGACTGAAATAAATTGTGCACATTTTTTCACATATCTTGATTGACATTTCTAACAAACCTTTTGCTACTATGTGACAATATATTGCTCTGTTACCAGCATAGTACACTTGAATATAACATTTTCATTATTTACCCTCCACTTAACATTTTTCAAAATGTCAAATTGCCAAGTGTGGTGGTGTGTACCTGTTGTCCCGGCTTACTCAGGAGGCTGAGGCAGAAGGATCACTAGAGCCCAGGAGTTAGAGGATGTGTTGCTCCGTAATGGCACCTGTGGATGGTCACTGCACCTCATCCTGGACAATACAGCAAGACACCATCTTTTAGAAACCAAAAGCAAAAAAAAGGTCAAAGTTTAAGATAAGCAAGTTATTTTTGGTAAAAAGCCCCAATATGAACGTGGGGCATTTGGAACACTTTTAGAATTATATTGCCATCTCTCCTTTCTCTTAACAACCAAAAGTTAACACGAGTAGTACTTTTTTTTTAATGTGGGTAGAATTTTTTTTTTTTTTTTTTTTTTGAAGGGGTCTCCACCTTGTCCCCCAGGCTTGGGTTCAGTGGGCCGATTCCCGCTTCCTGCAAGCTCCGCCTCCCCGGTTCACGCCATTCTCCTACCTCAGCCTCCCGAGTAGCTGGGACTACAGGCGCCCGCCACCTCGCCCGGCTACTTTTTTGTGTTTTTAGTAGAGGCGGGGTTTCACCGTGTTAGCCAGGATGGTCTCATTCTCCTGACCTCGTGATCCGCCCACCTCGGCCTCCCAAAGTGCTGGGATTACAGGCGTGAGCCACCGCGCCCAGCTAATGTGGGTAAAATTTTTTGTGGGTAAACCGTGTACAGAATGTGTTTCGAGCCCTGGTGCCCCCTCCTCTAGTACATTTTAGGCAAATTATTGGTTTTAAATATATTAAAACAATTGAGTTAGAAATGTTATCAATTAAAGTAAATATGGATGTCTATAAGCCCTGGTGTTTACTAATCTTGCTTTCTGTTCATTAAAATATAAGTAATTTCTGTTAGAATTTAAAATATAGCAGTATTACCATAACCAAAATGAAGTGATTTAAAATACTCATATTCTGGATATGTTCTGATAAGTTCTAGGAGTTCTGTTGAGGCCTCAGATACTGACTGGGGGGATGCTTATTAGCATTTACCTATTTTGTAAATTGGCTTCTTAGAAACTTTTTTTTTTTTTAGGAAAATGTTCCGCTGCCACAAAAAGTCTGGAAACCTCTGATTTAAAATAACCTTCCTCCTTTTTGCAGTTACTTTCTTTTAGATGCAACTATATATCATAGTGGTTACGAGCACAAGCTCTGGATTCAGACTAGGTTTAAAACGGGGTTCCACTACTTCTAATTAGGTGACCTTTGGTGAGTTATTTTATCTCCGTAAGCCTGTTTCCTTACTGTTAAAAAACAGGGTGATAATAATACCTACCTCAAAGGATTGCTATAAGCATATAATAATTACATAGCTTTTTTCAGTTAAGCTTTTGGGATATATTCCAACAACTTTTAATATACTATCAACAGTTTGTCTGGATATTTGAAGTGTGAGCATCTGATTGAACACAGTGAGGAAGTCTCCAGATTCTCAACTTTGTTCTTACATCCCTAATCACACGATATTCTAGGCAGACTTTATAATCCACAAGTGGCTTTTTGTTTGTTTGTTTGTTTACTTAGGGACAGGGTCCTGCTCTGTTGCCTAGGCTGGAGTGCAGTGGTGTCATCACTGCTCCCTGCAGCCTCGACCTCCTAGGCTTAAGTAATCCTCCTACCTCAGCCTCCCAAGTAGCTGAGACTGCAGGAGCATGACACCATGCCCAGCTAATTTTTGTATTTCTTGTAGAAACAGGGTTGCATCATGTTGCCCAAGCTGGTCTTGAATTCCTGGGCTCAAGTGGTCCACCTGCCTCAGCCTCCCAAAGTTGTTTGGAAGGATTACAGGTTTGAGCCACCGTGCTTGGCCATCTTCAAGTGTTAAATCCATTTCCCTGAGCCATTCTTTCCTGGACTATTCCATTCTAGTCTTATCTAATGAATCCCCACAGCTTTGTCCATACCTCATCAGTTCCTTTTGCTTGGTCTTCAAAGCTTTGCCTTTCCTCCACCCCTCTCAACTACTGGCACTGATGATTTCCATCTATAATTCATTGTCCCCAATTCCCATTCCAGTCTTGATCAAGTCTAGCAATATGTTGTGAACTCTTCAAATACTAGGCTATTCTAGGACAAGGAGATTTAAAAAATCAAAGAAGGTTTGAATAGAAGGAGATACCAAGCCATGGGGACTTAGAGAATGTACCATATTAGATGCTGTATTCGTGGCATCAAGACTAATTACGGGTCCCTGGACAGTAGCTGCAGTATGCTTACCTGTCATTCATCTCTGGCTAAAGGCTCTGTCACTTGCACTTGGGAGCTAAGGGTGGACACCTTGATTTGGTTGAAACCAAGAATCTCCGGTCTCTGGGAGGCTTGTTCTGGAATAGATTCTTACTGATAAAATCACATGACATTGTCAGTTCTATTCTTAGATATTAATCATGTCCCTGATAGTTTACATGAACTTTTTAAAGTGCCTTGTGCATTAATTAATAATCAACCTGAAATGGTGTTTACTTTGAAACACTGTCATTATCAGAATAAAGTAGCCAAAGTGTTAAGAAGCCTGAATTTTGAATCAGAATTTTATCTGTATCTAATGTAATATAAGTAAAGTACAAGTTGTGTTAAATGCGTATTGAAGATGAGAATAACAGTAGTGATTATAGTTAAATGAGACATGATCTCTTGATATACATCTTAGAAAATAAGAGGTTTGTTTTTTTCTTTAAGAGACAGGGTCTCTCTGTCTCCCAGGCTGGGGCATAGTGGCACAATTATAACTCACCACAGCCCCAAATTACTGTTCTTGAATGATCTTCCCATTTCAGCATCCTGAGTAGCTGGGACTACAGGTGCACACCACCATCCCCAGCTAATTAAAAAAAAATTTTTTTTTTTGTAGAGATGGTATCTTGCTTTGTTGCCCAGGCTGGAAAATAAGAGTTTTTAAAAGAGCCATCATATCTGGCACATTTGTATTAGTGTCTAACACGAATATAGTTTTTGTTTTCTAGTCTATTGGAGTCAATTTTATGTTTCTGTGACAGATTTCTATGTACAGTCGTGCCTTTACCGTTGTTTTTTTTTTTTTTTTAATTCATGATTTTCAAGGGTTGTTCATTTTTCTTTTTTAAAAGTAACTAAAATAATCCCTTCAGGATTGAATTTTTTTCTCACTTTCCCTAAATCAGATCTTTTCCAGTTCCCTTCCTTAAAGCCAGATGATTCCCTCCACTTGTATGTCTCCAGCTACAACCCTGATCCCTGCTTCTTTCTTTAATTTCTATTTCCCTACTCCTGCCTAAACTGCCTGTTAGTAAATGTTGGCCTTCTTTGAAAATTAGAGGTCTCTTCCTTGAGGGTACTATCTGTTACTTCTGACAGGGCTGTGTTTCACTATGCTGCCTAGTTATTCTCACAATTGCATGATGTCTCTTCATTCTCTTATACTTGGCAGATTTTTGTGTGTGTGCACTTAGAAATAGTATTGTTTTTAAGAATTGGACTGTTTCATGACATTATTTTTAATGTATCTTTCTAATTATAATGCAAGGTTTACCTATGAAAGTCATCTTCCTAGATAACTGTTTAGGTAATAAATATAATGTATATGATAGCTGTACAATAGAAATGAAGAAGAAAGTTATTCATTAAAGTAAATCAAATTAATATTCTTGGAGTATGTATTTTAAAAAATGTAATTGATAACTTTTGCCCAATATTTGAATTTCAGGAATCTGTGTTGACATCCTTGATTACTTTTTTTTTTTTTTTTTTTTTTGAGACGGAGTCTTGCTCTGTCGCCCAGGCTGGAGTGCAGTGGCCGGATCTCAGCTCACTGCAAGCTCCGCCTCCCGGGTTCACGCCATTCTCCGGCCTCAGCCTCCCGAGTAGCTGGGACTACAGACGCCCGCCACCTCGCCCGGCTAGTTTTTTGTATTTCTTAATAGAGACGGGGTTTCACTATGTTAGCCAGGATGGTCTCGATCTCCTGACCTCGTGATCCACCCGTCTCGGCCTCCCAAAGTGCTGGGATTACAGGCTTGAGCCACCGCGCCCGGCCTGATTACTTTTATAGACTTTAGAGTGTGTGTGTGTGTGTGTGTGTGTGTGTGTGTGTGCGCGCGCGCGTGTGTGTGTAGAGTTTGGTTATTGAAATTGGAAGTATAGAAAAGGGAAACAGTTACAGGGATTACTATTAGAGTACATAATCAAATTATAAGAGCTCCGTAGACCAACCTAACCCTCTGCAGCAGTCAGGCATATGGAGAGCCTGTCTGCCACTCTCTGAGAAGTTACTTTAATAAGAAAGTTATGTAAGACAGTGAGAAGGCAGGTAGCTCTGTCCTGAAATCCAAAGTTTTACTGTCCTTTCATCTTCATCTTAATCTATACTCCATTCTCTTCACCTTTTCCTTATAATTTGGCTTAAGTCCCAACCCCAGCATTTATACTTGGGTTCTTTTCCTATCTGTATCTTCTTGCTTATTTTGAATGTTTAAAAAGAGGTCAGAAGAGGCTATTATCAAATACCTGGAGTCTTGCAAGTAGCACGGGATGGAGATTTGTGTAGATTATAGAGCTCATGCTGCATCTACAGACAGCAGCTGCCACTTGGCTTAATACAGTGTTTGACAACTGGTACTGCAGGCCCATTCTTTCCGGAGTTTCCAGATTTTTCGTCTTGAAAATCTAGATTTGTATGCAATTTTAAAAATGTAATTGTTTAACTCAATTATTTTTATAAAAGCAATGAATGGTCCAAATGTATGTTGGCCAAAATTGGCCCATAATCCATGAATTTACAACTGCTCTTTTAGGGTAACAATATCTAATCACAATTGCACAATAAAAACCACCTCTGGAGGTGTTTTTTTTTTTGCCTAAACTGTAACTCCAGAAACAGAGATTCAACAGTTTTAGCAAAATGTACCATAGTATCAGTGCTGTCCCTCTCATGTAACTGAGTATTGCCACTGTTAGGCCCATACCCACCAAGTTTGACTCACTTAGATATGCCACTGCTGATCAGGCCTGAGTTTCTCCTATGTATTTTGGCGCTGTATTTAAACTGATAGCTGGACCAAGAATAAGGAAGGTTGCCCTGACTCCATTTTCATATGTTCTCCACCTTATACCCTTTCCCACAGGTTTTTAGTTTTGAATGTTTTTTTCCCCAGCTTTTAAATTTAGCTTTTAAATGTTTCCTGGTTATGACAACTGTATGCAAAAGCAGAAAAAGTTTCTAATTATCTTGCCTCAGTGGTTATACATTTAGGTCCAAGTAAGGGGTGAGACCTGTTATATATGTAGAGTCCAATTACTTCTGGTGTTTGTAAAGTTTTAGAGACTGTATCAACTGCCTTTTAAAAATGTTGCATCTGTTAAGTTCTGCTAAGGGATGTCCATCTCTATGTGCTGTAATCCTATGTAGTACGCCGTGGTTAAGTTACATATCTCTATTCTAGTCCGTGGAAACATTTCTGTAGACAAGCAATACTTGAATGTGTGGGCCCTTAGAAGCTTGTATTCTTGGCAGTTGAAAGTAACATTAAAAATGACCACGTTTGGGACCTGGAAGCCCTGGCCATTAAAGCAGACCTCAGTGAAGCTTTTGCTGAAAAAGAGGGATGTATGCTCTGATTCAGGCTTTGTAGACTTGGTAGAATTTGGAGCATTTGTGCCCTGAAGTATTTCTATGCAGACATCTAGGCTAAGTGGGCATTACTGTTCACTTGCTTCTTTTGCGGTTATATTTTATACCAGGTTATAAAATTTCAGAAAGACTCTAATCTCTCCTAGGAGAAACTTCTCTGGAAGACCATACAATCACTTCATTCATTATTAATCCCAGCTGACTTCCTTGGCACTAATCATACTTTCAGTTTCACAATGCTTATTTACTAGGTGTCTAGCAGCCAACCTCTCAATAAGCTTACATGTCCTCTACAAGGGAGAACAAATGTATCCAAGGGTCACTCTGGCAGTAAATCTCTGCATCAGTTATCTTGTTATGCTTGATCACAAATGAGCCTTACTTAAAGTGACATAACAAAGGTTCTTTCTTTCTTATATTATATGTACATTGTGTGTCATCTTTGGCTCTGCTCTACCTTGTCTTCATTCTGGGTCCCAGACTGGTAGCACGCCCTGTTTGCGACGTGGCTAGTCTCATGGCCAAGGGAAAAAAGCAGCATAATGAAATCATGTGTTTCTTTTTTTTCTTTTTTCTTTTTGAGATGGAGTCTTGCTCTGTCGCCCAGGCGGGAATGCAGTGGTGCGATCTCGGCTCACTGCAAGCTCTGCCTCCCGGGTTCACGCCATTCTCCTGCCTCAGCCTTCCGAGTAGCTGGGACTACAGGTGCCCGCCACCACGCCTGGCTAAGTTTTTTATATTTTTAATAGAGACGGGGTTTCACCATGTTAGACAGGATAGTCTCAATCTCCTGACCTTGTGATCCGCCCACCTCGGCCTCCCAAAGTGCTGGGATTACAGGTGTGAGCCCCCACACCTGGCCCATAAGTTGTTTCTTAAAGCTTCCTTTCAAAAGTTACACATTCCACTTCTACCCACATGTCATTGGCCAAAGCAAGTCACATGGCCAGGCCTAATGTCAGTGGGGGGAAGAAGAACTTTTTTTTTAATGATAATATCATCTAATACATTTTGCTTATCTCCAGACCTTATAGCTTGGATGTTAGGTGTCTCGTCAGTCAACAGAAGAGCAGATACTAGGTGTAAAATGTGTGCTTCAGTGCCACACCAGCAGTCATGTGAATTGACACAGTAGCTGTCATCGCTCTTATACCTGTCCTTAGGCAATAAGGCAGTAATTATTTTATCAGGTAATAACACCAATAGTGGTCAATGTTCTTATCAAGAACAATTTTCCCCTTACCTATTTAATATTTTACTTCTCCCAAATCCACAAGTTCCGTGGATGCATACTTCTTAAGACACAAGTTGAACCACAAGTTTCCACTTTTGGCCTTTGTGGAAAGCTCACAAGTAATGTTTTGTTTTGTTTTGTTTTGTTTGAAATGGAGTTTCCCTCTGTCGCCCAGGCTAGAGTGCAGTGGTGCAATCTCAGCTCACTGCAAGCTGCACCTCCCAGGTTCATGCCATTCTCCTGCCTCAGCCTCCCGGTAGCTGGGACTACAGGCGCCCGCTACCACTCCCAGCTAATGTTTTGTATTTTTAGTAGAGATGGGGTTTCACCATGTTAGCCAGGATGGTCTCGATCTCCTGACCTTGTGATCTGGCCACCTCGGCCTCCCAAAGTGCTGGGGTTACAAGCGTGAGCCACCACACCCGGCCACAAGTAATGTTTTTATACATATTATGCTTGTTAAAAGCTAGAGTTTCTGCCCTGAAGTTACCTTTATCATATCTAGCTCTTTTTATCAGTTCCTGTTGCCACAAATTGAGGCTTATGCTCTCTAATGTTAATTGGATTGAGTTTTCTCACCTTAAATCATATGTTCTGACAATATCTAAACCAGTTTTGTCTCTGGTGATGATCTCAGCACTCTTACTCAGATTTCCAATCCTTATCACATCATTGAATTCAATACTTCCATGAATCGTATTTTATTTCTAAAAAGATTAGGCCAGTCTCTTAAGCTGTTTAGACTGAAATAGTTACTTTATCTGTGGAACTGCCCAATTATCAGTTCTGGATTTTCTTGCCTCCCTTATTCCTGGCTACCCATGACTCCTCTGAAAACCTTAAACAATTTTTTTTGGAAAGCTGTTTACTTTGTTATAATAGATTAATAGGTATCTTCACAGGAATACCTTTAAAATATATTTTATTATATAATTGTTTATAAATATGATAAAGTAGGAAATTAGATTTATTACTTCAAAGTTAGGAAAATTTTCATTAAAAAGTGGCACTTCCAAATAAATATGAAATTTAGAGCCTGTTTCCTACTAGACATTGTAAATATGTGGGTTTCTTGACCCTAACTTTTAAAAAAGTTTTGAAACAGCTTCCAAATTTGTCTTATTGTCTAGATCACAAGAGACACCTGGAGATGGGAAGCCTCCAGCTTTACCACCCAAACAATCAAAGAAAAACAGTTGGAACCAAATTCATTATTCACACTCGCAACAAGATCTAGAAAGTCATATTAATGAAACATTTGATATTCCATCTTCTCCTGAAAAGCCCACTGTAAGTAGCTTCTTCAGATATTCTCATTTTTCTTTGAATTTTTAAAATCCTAAATGAAATTTCTTTTGTACTGTGGTATTTTTTAGTTGTAAGTTGTATTACAGTACCTTCTCTTTTTCATCATATTCTTTGGTCATGAATTGTGCCATGATGTAACTCGATATAAGTTCTATAATTAGAAGTGACCATGGAGTGCACAGAGTATATAATTAAATAAGCTTTGGGGTTAAGGGAAGATTCCTAGAAGAGATCATCTCTGATAAGAACTAGTCAGATTTTTTCCTTCAAAGAGCAGGCATAGAACATACTAAATGAAAGAAGCCCAGGACAAATAGCCATGTGTTGTATGATTTCGTATACGTGAAATATCCAAAACAGTCAGATCTATCAAGAGACAGTAAGTAGATTTGTGGTTGACTAGGCTTTGGAGGATGGCAGGTAGGGAAATGGGGAACGACTGCTAATGGATACAAGATTTCTTTTGGAGTTGATGAAAATATTCTAAAATTAGATAATAGTGATGTTTGTACACCTCTGTGACAAGAGTAAAAATTATGGAAATATACACTTTAAATAGGTGAATTATATGTGAATTATATCTCAATAAAGCTGTTTTTTAAAATCACATATATCAAGCAGAGGAAGTATCATTTGAATTCATGTAACATTTATGAGCACCCTCTGTGTACTCATACATATGAACCTGGCTTGCTATGAGCCAAGTTCTACGGATATAGCAATTAATAAAGACAGACATGGCCTCTGTACCTCCTGTCACTTAATAGGCTAGCATGTGCTGGCAAGAATGCATGAGAGGATATATCTGGTTGGGCTAACTGCAAGTTATTAGTCAAAGAATTTACTTTTCTGAACTAAAATTTTTACTAGAATTATGATTTTTTACAAACTATACGTAATATAAGCATATAAAGAGTATGCTTCCTATATATCTGAAGAATAGATTTTAAGTGAAGAAAATTACAGGTTATTTAATTTTGTCTTTTTAAGCCTAATGGTGGTATTCCACATGATAATCTTGTCCTAATCAGAATGAAACCTGATGAAAATGGAAGGTTTGGATTCAATGTAAAGGTAATCTGGAATTTATTTTATACTCAGTTTTTAAATTAAGGTGTTCTTATTTTGGTAATATTTGACTAACATTTTACTTACTCTCTTTTTAAGGGAGGATATGATCAGAAGATGCCTGTGATTGTGTCTCGAGTAGCACCAGGAACACCTGTGAGTTATCTAAATGTTTCAAATAAATCCTGTTTTGAAGAATATGTACTTATTTTATAATTCTTATTAGTTTAAATAAAGGAAGGAATTTCATCATTTCTTTTATTAAATGTCAGATGTTGGCTGAATCTCTTTAAGTTGCTGGGAAGTTAGTTTTTACTTGTTCTCTAAAAGTTTTAAAAATCCGTGTTTTTATAAAGAAGCTATTTATGACTTTCAGTGCTTCTAAAGCATTAACAGAGTCTATCAAAATAACCCCCTTAAAAAACAAAATATAGACAGAGGTATAGTTTTGTGAGGGGTTTTGTTTGCTTGTTTATTTTTTATTAGAGTAGTTTAAGTACATTATACTTGCCTACGCGCGCCTTTAAAATTTTACTTTAAATGGAAATGATACTACAAGAACCAGCAGCCTGAGAGAAAGAGGCCAGCTATGCTTTTTTTGGTGCTTTGCAGCAACCTCAAAGTTGGTTTGAAAATCACAACTGAGATTGATCAAGGATATCATGTTATATGGTTTTGGTTCTGGTTTTTAAGGACCTTGTTTTTTGCTAAAATAACAGGGTACTCCTGGAATACCCCTGGCATGAGCATAAAGACAGAATAGCTTATTTAAATATAAATACGTCAGATAGCTATTGAGGTGTCACATGAAACTAAAGAGCATGAATGCAATCATACCTCTACAAGAAACTTTTTAAATCATCAAGACTTTCTACTTTTCATCTGTTTCTTTTTATGTGATTGTTTGATTCCTCTCAGTGCAGATGAATTTGTACATTGAAGCAGCCTACCTCTCAAGCCACTCCAGATAAACACTCCAGTCTAAGTAAAAACAGTGTACTTAGTAGCAGCTTCAAGCAGAGTTTTGTAACACCACTACCACACACACACACGATTGTGACTCGTAAGTCTCCACTAAATAGAAATTGTATAACTACCTACTGCTATTGTGATCCTCAATCCATGGAGTAGGATATGACTACTAATAACTTCCAGGTTTGTATATTACCAGCTCAGTAGCCCACAGTGACCTCGCAGTCTAAATTATAAACTCCTGGGAAGTAAACCCTTAATAGACCCGGCATGGATCATATTTCCTCACTTGAAAAAAGTCTGTTGTGACTGGGGGACGAGACCAGGGATATAATGTATAAAATGACTCCTGGGGACATGCTATTAATATGTATGTAAAAGATGGGGACAAAGATGGTAGAGATAATCCAAAATTATTTATTTTATATATATTTGATGGGAAATGTGAATATGATTGGGACTGCAGATGAAGGGATGAAGGATTGATGAATTATTATCTATCATGTAGAAAGGTAATAGATAATATCTAAAACAGAAAAGAATAACAATAGAGAGATGTTAGAGATGCAGAGGTAAATACAGAAAGATATATCTAAAGTGTTAAAACAACACTTTTAGAGATGGGGAGGTGGTAGGGAGGAACACAAATAGTTTCTTAACAATCTTACATAACTAGTCAAATCTTTTAATGGTGTGATTTATAACTTTGCTAAAAACAAAAATTTAAGACTTAAAGCAGTTGTATATCTTTTGGCCTGACAATTTCACATTTAGGAATTTCCCCTAATGAAATAATTCGACTAGGGAACAAAGAGTACTTACACAAGGATATTACCTGTATGGTTTATAACAGTTTAAAGTGGAAAAATAATCAAATGTGACTAGGGAACAAAGAAAACTTATACAAGGATATTAACTGTATGGTTTATAACTGTTTAATGTGGAAAAATAATCAAATGTGACTGGGGAACAAAGAATACTTACACAAGGATATTAATTATAGTATGGTTTCTAACAGTTTAAAATGAAAAATAACCAAAATGTTTATCGTTAAAGTTGGGGAAACAAATTATATGGTGCTTTGTGTCTATTGAGATGATAATGTAACTCTATATAAATATGGAAATATATCCATAAGATGGCATTATGGAAAAATACATGTTATAATTTCACATATATGTTTGAACCAGTTTGTTAAAATATTACATATGTAGAAAAATTCTGGAAACATGCTTTAAAAAGTTAACAGTGTTTAATGTGGATAATGGAATTACAGGTATTCTGTATTTTTTTGATTGTCTGGATCATGACAATGAGCATCTGTTGCTCTTAGAAAGTATAATACACATTTCTTTATTTACATGACAGTTGTAATAGTCAATGACTTACATGCATAAAAAAAGTATTCATTTTTCTGAGCAATGAATATGGATAGTTTTCAATTAAGTCAAGGTTTCACAGAATATTCTATAGATATATTCATTTCCAAACAGAATTCTAAAACTCTTTTTTTTTTTTTTTTTTTTTTTTTGAGACGGAGTCTCGCTCTGTCGTCCAGGCTGGAGTGCAGTGGCCAGAGCTCAGCTCACTGCAAGCTCCGACTCCCGGGTTCACGCCATTCTCCTCCCTCAGCCTCCCGAGTAGCTGGGACTACAGGCGCCCACCACCACGCCCGGCTAATATTTTGTATTTTTTAGTAGAGACGGGGTTTCACCGTGTTAGCCAGGATGGTCTTGATCTCCTGACCTCGTGATCCACCCATCTCAGCCTCCCAAAGAGCTGGGATTACAGGCTTGAGCCACCGCGCCCAGCCTCTAAAACTCTTAAGTTCTCTTTTTAATCTGTACATATTGTTGGTAATTTTTCCCTTTTGCCATGTAGAACTATGTTCCATAAATATTGGCTGAAATTTAGAACAAATTAAAACGTAGTCATTCTATTGGGGGAAAAAATTAAAACAATGGGAATTTATTATTTTTGTATTATTTTATTAATTTAGAGACCACCACAACCTTCTAATTAGAAACCACAGTTTAGGCAATCAGGGGAAAAGGAAAAGGTTTCTGTTTTTTTATGAATACGTAATAGTTGTACATATTTATGGAGTTCAAATATTTTATTGTCATTTTTTATATTGGACATCTTCTGAAATGGATAAAATAACTCCCAATTAAAGTTATGATTCTCCTTCTGTTTGATAATCTTAGCCAAAAGCTGTTGCTCCAACAAAACTCGTTTTAACATTATTGGCCAGGTGTGATGCTCATGCCTATAATCTTAGCACTTTGGGAGGCTAAGGTGGGAGGATTGCTTGAGCTCAGGAGTTTAAGACTACCCTGGGCAACATCGTGAAACCTTGTTTCTACAAAAAAATACTTTAAAATTGGCCAGATATGGTGGTACATGCCTGTGATGCCAGCTACTCCAGTGACTGAAGTGGGAGGATCACTTGAGCCCAGGAGATAACGGCTGCAGTGAGCTGTGATCACACCACTACACTCCAGCCTAAGCAACAGACCAAGACCCTGTCTCAAATATATAGCGTGACCCTGTCTGAAATACACACACACACACACACACAGCAAGACCCTCAACATACATATTTGAGCAAGACAGGGTCTTGCTCTGTATGTGTATATATATATACACAAACAGTTAATTTAGACTTGTCAGCTCGGAATGAAATGCAAATAAAAATTGTAACATACCTGACAAAAGGCATATTAACTATAAGAGAGTTCCCTTTAGTGATAATGGATACAGTAAGAGATTCACAGCTATCCTCTTTAACACATAGACCACCTCTTTTTCTCTGCCAACTACACTGTGCACAAAATAATGTGAGGGAAAGCTCTATCTGCTATAGCCTATAATTACGTTTTCCCCAGTACCATTGGCTCCCAATTCACTACACTTCAGGTATCTCAAAGACATCTACAAAAACTTGGAACTAATTGGTATACAAAAGCATCACACTGCTAGTGCACAGAGGGAGTATATGAATGTCTGTCATCTACTTCACTACATAAGTAGACAAAAAAGCAACTTGAGAGAATGAGCATAACTCTAAATTTGAACATTCCAGATTTTAAAGCTTTGGGTTGAATTATCTTTATCTTCACAACAACTCTAAGAAATAACCAGAACTTTTCATTTTCAGATGTCTTTTCAGAACTTCAGATGTCTAAGATCACACATGTCAGAAGTAGCAGAGTAACTTCTAGACCAGTATTTTTTCCACTAATGACAATCCTTATTGGATTTTATTGACTTTGTGTTGATAATGAATTTCAATAGTTGTGCTTTTGTTTCTTCATGCCTTTACCACAAGCGGTTCCCTTTTTTGTAAGATCCAACCCCATCAGTTCCTTCTCAAGCTGGCCTATCATTCTTCAACCTTCACTGTCATATATTTTCATTGCTATGTTCCCAAAACATGCTGTCTATATTTCTATTTCTTTTGTCTCTTTTACCCTAATTGCTGTTTGTCTTCTCACTTTGCACTATAGTGCAAGACTATAAAAACGACCATGCAAGATGAAATCGTGCAGGATCTTGATGATTAATGGGAAAAATTATGGTTGTTCCCAAGACCTTTAAATTTGTTGTCAAAACATTAAGAATTTCCTTTACTGTCTCTTACAAAGGTAAAAGGAAATGAAAAAAATAGTAAAGCTAATATGGGATTTTGTATCCTGTAATTCAAAACATTAGAAACACTGAGAATTTAAATGTTTTATTTTCTTGTGAAAACTCATCATGAGTAGTTTAAATGGTGCTTGCCTCCTCCCCGTGGTACAGCTTAGAATACCAAATGAGCTTCACTTCTTGCCTTGCCAAATTGTCGTAATACTGTCTACTTGACATGCTTTCAACACTTTGTCCTTTGAACTTTCGATGTGAAATATCTCCAAAAGTTCTTTTGGCTACATATCTAGAGTCTCTCGAACAACACCAGTGTTAACATTCCCGTGGTCATCTATTGCTTCTCTAACTCTATTGATGGTCAATTCAAACTTCACCTCTAGCATTATTCACTTTGCTGCACTTTCATCTTTTGTGATCAATTCCCTCTTTAGGTTTAGGTTATTCATTTTAATATGGGTTTATCTCTGGGAGACTAGGAGGCAGCCCAACTACATGCTTTCCTGTCTGCACTTGAACTGAAAACAGATGACCATCAAACTTTGGAAGAACTGATGTGACTGGCCACTGATTATGATGTGTGTCTATTATTTATGTAGTGATTTTTGTATTGAAGCTAGCAGCAAAGTTTGTACTTTTTACAGTTATTCACAGTAAATACACTGTGGTAACTAAAGTTTGAATCGTATTGTTGGGGGACTGGTGTTATTTAATTAAATCATGATGACTGAAGTTTGTATGTATCTAGACAGTGTAAAGCTAAAGCTACTTGTGTGTATGTACCTGGAAATCATCAGTCTTATTTGTATGTCTAGGCACATAATAGGTCATCAGGAAAGAAATCGTTGAATGAAGAAGGAACAAAAATACTCTCTCTCTGGCAAAGCTAGATTTCTCTATTTTTTAAATAGATGAATAAATGAATAGATGCTTTTCTATATGTAGTTTAGTTCTCTTGCTATCGGGTCTATAAAAATAAATTCCTGTGCTCTCCTTTCAGAAAGTTGCATGCCAATCTGAAAACTTATCTATATTATATTACAGGCTGACCTCTGTGTCCCTAGATTGAATGAAGGGGACCAAGTTGTACTGATCAATGGTCGGGACATTGCAGAACACACTCATGATCAGGTTGTGCTGTTTATTAAAGCTAGTTGTGAGAGACATTCTGGGGAACTCATGCTTCTAGTTCGACCTAATGGTGAGTACTCTATGTAGTACTAGGTATTTATCATAATTTATTACTGTTCATTACTGAACACAGCAGCCAGATTTCTGACATAAAACATAAGTCACCTAAGTTTCCTGCTCAAAGCACAGTGGCTTTCGTTGACACGTGGAGCAGAATTCAAGTTCTTTGACCCCACCCCTTGCTCCCACTCAGCCTTGCTTACTTTCCTCTATTCTACACTAGCTTTCTTGCAGTTCCTCAGATGTTCCAATCTAATCTACTTATTAGGGTTTTTATCCTTGCTGTTCCCTCTGCTAACATACTCTTTTTGATTTTGCTTTGACTTATACCTATATTTCATTCAGGTTTCTGCTCAGATACTATCTTTAGAAGGGCTTTCTCCCCTGACTACCATAGCTAAAATGACTTCTCATTTCCCCTAAATTGTAGTGGTTGTAGTACTAGTACTCAATAAATACTAGTTGAATGAATGAGTAAACTTGAACTCTGTTCCACTTTTAGAAAATGCCATAACAAGCTATAAAGTGTTTTTTAAATACTGCCTTTGTTTTCAGTATATGATGTCTGCTGGCCTAATCATGTCATCTCCCGATCTGGACAGCTGACTTGTTAAGTCATAGTCATGGAATTCCAGGTTTGGAGAAACCTTGAACACCATAAGCTCTAGCTCTTTGGTTAATTGCATGAATTTCCTCCACAACAACCTCAAGAATCTATATTCTACCAATATAGATAGAGTACTTTCTGGCTCCTGAAACAGGTCATTCCATCTTTGGATAGCTCAAACTATAAATTGAACTAAAAGTCCATCTTTCTTCAGTCCTTCTCCTAATTCTATCACTTTGTGCTATGCATTATAACTTTAACCCCCCTTCCTTCAGTTTTTTGACAATAGCTAATTTTACCAGAAACCCTCCTCCCTTTCTCCAGTTTAACAGTCCTAGGGTCTTCAGCCAGTATTCATATGGCATTGTTTAGAGTTCCCTCAACACTTTATCAGTCTGCTCTAAGAAAAAAGTTTTATATGTCTAATATCCCAGAATTAGACGTATTCTTCTGGTTTTGTTCTGTACAATTTACTATTAATCATTATTTTAGCCACAGAATAATTATTGTTAATGCCATATTACCACTTGTTGAATATGTACCATAGGAAAGTAAAATATCATTCGAATTCTACTTGTCACCACCACACCCAACCCTGCAAAATTTTGCAAGGACTTTTCTTTTTTATAAACAAAAAATAAAAAATCCTCTTTTTACCTCTTGTTCACAAATAGGCATTTTCACTTTATCTTCTCCACTTTGTGTTCTTTTCCATTCATGGTCTAGAATTGGCTTTCTAGGAAGATTAAAAGGACTTCAACAGAACATTCTATTTTGACTTTTCAAGGAACTTGTTCATTTAGACCTGATACTTAGGTGAGTCATTAGGTGTTTTCTGTCACATACAGCTACTCAAATTTTAAACCAGGCATAACATTTTTTTTTTCTTTATTTATTGTATTCTGTTTTCTCTTGATAATAGATCCTAAAGAACTCAATAATATTAGCTAATAGTTATTAAAAGCTTTCTGTGTACCTAGGCTCTTTTGTATATTTTTACTTAATCCTCATAGACATCCAATGAGATAGATGAATTATCCCCATTCTAGAGTTGAAGATACTTTGACACCAAGACATTCAGTTACCTGCTCACAGATTCATGATGGTACAGAGCCAGAATATGAACAAAAATCCGTATGATGGCAAAGACCCAGCCTTTTTACAATCCCAGATCTCATCCTTTTGCTTTAAAGTAGGAGAGGAACCCACTAGGGTCTACTTCTTGCAAAATTTCTTTCTAAATTGTTTCATAGTCAAAATACGGAGCAGAACCTGCATCTACTTTCAGTGTGGGTCTATCTTTTCCATTCTTAAAGTATCACATAATTAAAATTTAAACTATGTTTGCCAAGAATATATTTTTGTTTCTCTGATCTTTTCCCCTTTAATTCTTATTTCTTCTTAGGCAAAATGTTGTCATACCTTTTTGTCCTTTCATTCTTCATTTCAGAAATTTATTTTTCTAAAAAAAAAGTATAGGTATTCAAGGAGGAACCAGATCTCTTAGGCAAGGGTAAAAGAGGCCCCTACCTTGGCTCCATATTTTAGAAGGCCCTGCTTTGGCTCTCTTTCTTCTCCCATTGCAGTCATAATTTTATAGGACCAAAAGGACATGCCAAGCTATGACCTCCCTTCCCTTTCTATGCCACTTTTTTCAAACCTCAGTTCTGGGTCCAGGTAGTCCTGAGCCTCTCTAGATCTTTGTGGGTATTTTCCACACATCCGTTCTCTCAATGTTGGTTCACATGGTATGTGTATTCTAGCCCAGCAGGTGGCTAAGAGGCTACAGTTTGTGGAGGGAGAGGTATACATATATCTTGCATGTGGGCTGGGATCTTCACATGTGTGTTTATAAGCCCTTATGTTAAAAAATGGGACCGAGAGTGGGTAACGGTGGAATATAGGCCTAGGATCTGGGGTCTAAACCTCCTCACATTACCATGACCATGAATTCTGGCCTAGAATTCTCATTTGAATTCTGGCCTCCCAGGTTGTTTTGTAGATACATCACCGAAAGAGGATGAAGCATATTTTGTTTAGCACTGTGTTCAAGTTTTTTGTAACTTAAACATATGGTGTATAGGTCTCTATTTGTACTCTTGCCCTAGGTCCCCTAGAAATTAAGAGAGGGTGTATTCACAGGTGCTTCTCAGCAGCTCTTCTCTTTCTTATTGTCTCTTCAAGTTATAGACATTTTCAGCAATGTAGCCAAGAACCCTTCTTCCCTCCAAAGGTACAGCAAAGCCCCTCAACTCCACAACTGCTTTCTGTCCCCCGCACAGTGATGCCAGACTCAGGTCTGTTGTAATTCTTCATAAATGAATTGTTTTTTGAACAAAACATACAGTGTATCTGGTAAATTCCTATCATGTGAATTCATTAAGATTTCCACGTGTTTGGGGATTGGTTTGATTTTTCTTCTTTGTTTTTTTTTTTTTTTTTTAGCTGTATATGATGTAGTGGAAGAAAAGCTAGAAAATGAGCCAGATTTCCAGTATATTCCTGAGAAAGCCCCACTAGATAGTGTGCATCAGGATGACCATTCCCTGCGGGAGTCAATGATCCAGCTAGCTGAGGGGCTTATCACTGGAACAGTCCTGACACAGTTTGATGTAAGTAATATCATTATATATTAAAAGCATTTTGCTGATATTTTCTAACTAGTTTCATAGTTTTTTAAGTGCCTAATCTATGCATTATAATTTCTAAACTAAAATGATATTCTGAGAAATGTTTGACATAAAGAGTTCTAAAATGCCAAATTTTGAAAATTGCTCCCAAAATACTAGCTATGGTTATATAAATAGAATATCTTTTAAAAAGAGGGATAAGGAAATTTTATACATATGTCATCAAACTGAATTTTTTTCTGTAGTTAAATAGCTGTTTTTTTGAAAAGTGGCAGATGAGGATAGGCTATTACAGACTTTAAAATCCTGAGCTAAAGGAAAATATTATTTTTGAAGTTTATACCTTGTCATATTTCATCTCTGTTTATTTTTTGTCAGTGCAATCTTGAAAACTGGGAAAAACAAAACCTTCAGACAGATCATTATAGCCAACGAACTAGAATGCTGCTTCAGTGCTTGTAATACGCATTTGACCCATGGCCACCCAGTGGATTTGGAAATGTTTTATTCAGACTGCATGAACCTAATTTGTTTAAAATTGTAAACCCGAATTTTTTTTTTTTTTTTTTTTTTTTTTGAGAAGTGGCCTCTCACTATGTAGCCTAGGCTGATCTCAAATTCCTATGTCCAAACAGTCCTCCAGCCTCAGCCTCTCAAGTAACTGGAATTACAGGCATGCACAGCCATGCTAGGCTCCCTGGATAGTTTTCAATGTGTTTTTAGAAATGACCATCATTAATAATTGTTGCTCTGACATACATGTTATAGGTAAATGTTTAATTATAAAACATTTAGTATATGTCTGTTAGTTTTTGTTCAAAAGTTCTTAGTTCATATACTGTAAACACCTCCAAACTAAATGAAAGTTAAATGTTTTCTGCAGATTTGCTACTCACAACTTCAGGTGCTCCTGCTGTAAGCAGAATTGGTTTCACTAGTTTTACCGCTTTTCAAAATATGACACATACTTTATGTTAGAAATTGAAGAATTCAGCTTTGCAAATCTGGTTCAGTACTCTACTAGCCTATGATATATCCTTGTATAGATGACCTGTTCAAAGGGAAAAAAATCTGTTTCCTGTTAGTTTAGAAACAAGTCCGGAAAACAAAACAGAAATTGTTTATGGCTTTTGTTGGAATTGTCCCCTTTTTTTTTTTTTTAGCAACTTTATCGGAAAAAACCTGGAATGACAATGTCTTGTGCCAAATTACCTCAGAATATTTCCAAAAATAGATACAGAGATATTTCGCCTTGTAAGTATCTTATTGTCTCTGTTAAATTTAATCTTTTAAACATAACTTTACTAAAACATTATTTCTTTTAAATTTTTTAGATGATGCCACACGGGTCATTTTAAAAGGTAATGAAGACTACATCAATGCGAACTATATAAATGTAAGTTTATTTTTATTATGCCTTTGCCATTTGTAAAAATAGGAGCCACTATGAACTTTGAGATTATTTTCTTTATGTTAAAATCCTAACCTGGGTAGAATATTAAAACTTTCAGATATGAAAAATATTATTGAAGTAATATTAAATAAAATATTTTGGCACTTTATTAATATACAGGTAGAGCAGTGGAATGGAATAGTCCAGTTCATAAATAGGCTTAGATAAATACTAGAATTTTGTTTATGGTAGAGATGGTCTTTTAAATCATTGGAGATAAAACAGACTGTCCAATGAATGGGTGGTTGGGTCAACTGTCCAGAACAGGAGCCCCCAACCCCTGGGCCATGGACCAGTAATCATACATGGCCTATCAGGAACCAGGCCGCATGGCAGGAGGTGAGTGGTGGGCAGACATTACCACCTGAACTCCATCTGCTGTCAGATCAGTGGTGACATTAGATTCTCATAGGAGTGCGACCTTCGTGAACTGCCCATGTGAGGGATCTAGATTGCATGCTCATTATGAAAATCTAATGCCTGATGATCTATGCTGGAATAGTTTCATCCTGTAACCATCCCCACCTCCCAACCCCACTCCATGGAAAAATTGTCTTCCAAGAAACTGGTCCCTGGTGCCAAAAAAGTTGGGGACCACTGGTCTAGAATATGTCATTGTAAAGAGGCATTTTTCTTTCTTACCTGGAAAAAAAAATACTATTTTTTTCTTAACTCTGTAATTAGAAAATTTCAAATGTACAAAATTAGAGGAGACAGTAAAATCAAACTTCATGTATACATCACTCAGTTTCAGCACTTGTCAACTCATGACACACTTTGTTTCACCTTTACCAGGTTCTTTTGAAGTAGATCTTTGTATCATATCTTTCATCTATAAATACTTCACCTCCACTCGATGTCAACATATATTTCAAATACATCAAAATGTAATTTTAAAAGTGGAATTATGAAAATACTTGAAGGAAATATGTGAAAATTGTTTAAAGTCTCAGGGGGAGGTTTTTTAAGCTTAGATACATGTCTAAGCTTAAAGAGATGAATTTGACAAGGTAAAATTTGTTATTTTTGGTATGCTGAAAAACTACTAAAATCAAACGACAAATGGAATTTTTTAAATACTAGAAAAGGCTTATTTAAAATATACAAAGAGCTTCATAAATGAATAAGAAAAGTAAGCCTGGGAAACATATTGAGACTCCATTTCTCGAATAAAAATAAAAATATAAAAATTAGCAGTCATGGTGGTGCATGCCTGTTGTTCCAGCTACTCAGGAGACTGAGGTGGGAGAATTGCTTGAGCCTGAGAGGTTGAGGCTGCAGTGAGCCATGATCATATGACTGTCACTGGGTGACAGAACAAGACCCTGTCTAAAAAAAAAAAGTTCAATGAAAATAATGGATGAAGGACATGCAAAGACAATTCATAGAAAAGGAAATTATGCAAATGACATTTTTAATAGTCATTTTTAAATCTATACAAAAGTAGAGAGAATAGTATAAAAGAGTCCCCCCATACCTCTTACCCAGTTTCAAGAGCTATCAACTCGTGGCCAATCTTGTTTCAGCTAAGTACTAGCCTCCAAATTATTTTTAAACCTAAATATATCACTGTATATGTAAATTGGGTTAATTTTCACCATTCGATGTTGTCATACTCTAGAAAGTCTTTGTACGTGCTAAATTAGGGAGTATTTAATCATTGCTTCTAGGGAAAATACAGGGTTAGGTTCCCCCAGGCCTAAAGTCACAACATTTTCATTAGCCAATAAATACATAATGTTGTTTCTGTTTAAAAACACTTTATTTAATATATATTGCTGATCCATTAACCTTTAACTCATAGTCAACAGCACTATAACTCATGCCTCAAGGAAGCTTATCTAACACATATTTCCTCCATGAGGTATATCTCATCCTTCTTGAACTTAGAAACGCTAGTCAGCACTTTAAAACTATACTTGGGGGCCATTTTTAAACAGCAAAATTACTAGTTAAAAAAAAAAAAACCAAAAGGTGAAAAGTATGGCACTACATAGAATGCAAAAAGGTCACTTGTTTACAGTATGAGAGGTAAAACAAGATGTCAGAGTTGGTTTGTTTGATCTCACTTGGAAATGTGCATGTCTTCAGATCACTCAAATTTTTCACTGCTGTATGTCTACTACATGACCAAGAAATCCCTGCAATTGTTTTAAAGGTTATGAATATATTTTAGCAAGTAGTCAAATTTGCAAATTGAGAATCCTTGATGGAGGATTAGCTACTTAAGAATATACCTCTGATAAGGCCTTTTTTTGTGGTAGCAAAACCACAATACTGTTTTAACACTTGGAAAAATAGTATCAGAGTTAAATGAAAAATACATGCGATTTACAAAAAACAAAAGTGCAAATGAAAACTTCAAGGAATTACTATTTCACCTATGAGATTGAAAGAACAAAAATTTGATAATACTACATGTAGGTCCACATCCTTTATGTGAAACCTTAGGTTAAATATGGGGCCAGGCGCAGTAGTGCATGCCTATAATCCCAACACTGAAGAGAGGCATAGGCTGGAGGGATAGCTTCAACCCAGGGGTTTGAGACCTGCGTAGGCAACAGAGGAAGACCTCCTTCTTCACATAAAGGGACAGTGAGTGGGAGGGTATAGAAAAATATGCTTTTGGATTTCGAATTTTTGGAATTTTGAAAGTGTGTTTAGTACATATACCATATACTATAATAAGTAACATCGCTGGCTGGCTATGGGACAAGTGCCCTGTAATCAATATATCTGAATAGTTAACAGCAAACTATAGATATTCTCCCTAAGTAAGACTAATAAAGAGTACAAATAGTCTTAGGTCAGTTCAGGTCAGATTTTGCTGTCAAGTGAGGGCAGGTTGGGGCAAGATTACAAAAATAAAAAACATGAGGGCCTTAAATCTGTATGAAATATTATGTTGTATATTTATACAGTAGAGCCATTTAAAAGAATGAAATTTTATTTGCTAATCAAACATGATCTTGAAGATGAAGTAAAAAAGAGAAATAAGAAGCAGAACAACATTATATATAGTATGCTACCATTTTTAAAAAACAGTTTTACAGAAAAGTGGAAAGTTAGTTTTGCATATACGTTTGTGTGTTGTATATAGAATATCTCTGATAAAGTTATATGACAAACTGAGAGAAAGATTACCTTCCTGGGTGTAAACTAGAAGCTGAAATGGGAGAAGAGACTTTCTTTTTTTTTTTTTGAGACAGAGTCTCGCTCTGTCGCCCAGGCTGGAGTGCAGTGGCCGGATCTCAGCTCACTGCAAGCTCCACCTCCCGGGTTTACGCCATTCTCCTGCCTCAGCCTCCCCGATAGCTGGGACTACAGGCGCCCGCCACCTCGCCCGGCTAATTTTTTGTATTTTTTTAGTAGAGACGGGGTTTCACCGTGTTAGCCAGGATGGTCTCGATCTCCTGACCTGACGATCTGCCCGTCTTGGCCTCCCAAAGTGCTGGGATTACAGGCTTGAGCCACTGCGCCTGGCCAGAAGAGACTTTCTTTATTCACTCTTTGTTATTCTTTGAATTGTCATGTGCATATATCACGTTTTTTAAAAAAATTTAATCTCAAAATGTAGTAGGATAATGACTGATGACTCAGCTTTCCCAAATACTATCTTACCTCTTTGTGAAAATTATGAATTTTAAATATTATTCTGATATCCTCTAAAGTTATTTTATATGTAAAAATTCAAGCTAAAACCAATGGCAGAATTTTTGTTCCTCACAAATTTTACCCATACACTATTTACAGATAGGTATTTTTTATTTCTTTACTACGTCTCTGCCTCTGAAACAGAATTCTGGGTTAAGCTGCTTTTAAAAATCATAATAGGCCGGGTGTGGCTCACACTTGTAATCTCAGCACTTTGGGATGCCAAAGCAGGAGGATTGCTTGAGCCCAGGAAAATATTTGGAAAATATTTAAATTCTTATTTCCACTAATTAAAAGATAAATATCTATGACTGTTGAACATTGCCATGAACTTTCTTCTACAGATAAAATAAGAAATTGTTAATAAAGATTTGTTTTACTGACGGCAGTTCATTGAGATTAGTTGTATTCACTATAACAATTAGTGGATGATTTTCATATTCCTGATTACTGTAAAAAGTAATGCAAAACATTTTATTTTCATGCCCTTTTCTTTTTAGATGGAAATCCCTTCTTCCAGCATTATAAATCAGTACATTGCTTGTCAAGGGCCATTACCACACACTTGTACAGATTTTTGGCAGATGACTTGGGAACAAGGCTCCTCTATGGTTGTAATGTTGACCACACAAGTTGAACGTGGCAGAGTAAGTCATAGTTGAATCTTACACATTGTTTGGACTTTTTTCAAATTATACTGCACATATGTAGTCAAAATATTCATGTTTATTTAAGCCTTTGTAACCTTTAGTCTTCTTTTCTTGTGGTTTCTTGTTTTAAATCATCATGGTTAAGTGCATAAAACTGTGACTAACACATAAATAAATGTGACATAAGTGTTAGCCATTACTGTCATTGTTATTATTTAAAGGGATTAATGTACATCTGTTCAGGGGCTTGTATCTAATGTATATATGGAACTTTTTACAACTCAACAGTAAAATAAATAATGCAATATTTAAATAAAAAATGGGCAACAGATCTGAATAGCCAGTTCTCCAAAGAAGATATACAAATGGCTAAGAAGCACAAGAAAAGATGCTCAACATCATTATCAGGGAGATGCAGATCAAAACCTTAATGAGACTTTATAGCCAAGAGGATGGCTAAAATAAAAAGGACCTATAATAACAAGTTCTAGGGATGATATGGAAAAAACAGAACCCTCCTATGGTGGGTTTGTAAAATCATCCAGCCATTTTGGAAAACAGTCTTGTAGTTCCTCAAAAAGTTAAACGTCGAGTTGGTATAACTTAGTACTTCCGTTCCTAAATCCGAAAGAATTGAAAAAGTTTGTCCACACAAAAATTTGTACATGAGCATTCATAGCAGCATTATTTATAATGGCCAAAATGTAGAAACAACTCAAATATACAAATAAAATGTGGTGTAGTCTTATCGTTGGATATTATTTGGCAATAAAAAGGAACGAAGTAGTGATACATACTACAACATGGGTAAACCTGGAAAACACTTAGCATAGTGAAAGAGGTCAAAAAGACCACATATTGTATGATTGCATTTATATGAAATGTCTAGGATAGGCAACTCTGTAGGGACGTGAAGTAGATTAGTGGTGGTCTAGATCTGGGGTAAGGATGGGGGAACAGATGAGGAAGAATGAACAGTGACTACTAATTGGTGTAGGGTTTATTTTGGGTGTAATGGGAATGTTCTAAAAGTGATTGTGGTGATGGTTGCACAGTTCTGTGAATATACTAAAAACTATTGTATACGTTAAACAAGTGAGTGGTATGGTACATGAATTACTTGTCATTACAGCTGTTTTAAAAAATCTTGGCTGGGCGCAGTGGCTCAAGCCTGTAATCCCAGCACTTTGGGAGGCCGAGACGGGCGGATCACGAGGTCAGGAGATCGAGAGCATCCTGGCTCACCCAGTGAAACCCCATCTTTACTAAAAAAATACAAAAAAAAACTAGCTGGGCGAGGTGGCGGGCGCCTGTAGTCCCAGCTACTGGGGAGGCTGAGACAGGAGAATGGCGTAAACCCGGGAGGTGGAGCTTGCAGTGAGCTGAGATCCGCCACTGCACTCCAGCCTGGGCTACAGAGCGAGACTCTGTCTCAAAAAAAAAAAAAAAAATCTTAAGATTCAGTGAGGATTTTTGCTGTCTCAAAATATAGCCAGAGTACTTACTATTACAAAGGAAAAAAGGTGACAAAGAAAAAATGTCGGCTGGGCGCAGTGGCTCACACCTGTAATCCCAGCACTTTGGGAGGCCAAGGTGGGTGGATCACCTGAGGGCAGGAGTTCAACACCAGCCTGACCAATGTGGTGAAACCCCATCTCTACTAAAAATACAAAATTAGCCAGGCTTGATGGCACATGCCTGTAATCCCAGCTACTTGGGAGGCTGAGGCAGGAGAATCGCTTGAACCCAAGAGGCAGAGGTTACAGTGAGCCAAGATCCTGCCATTGCACTCTAGCCTGGGCAACAAGAGCAAAACTCCATCTCTTAAAAAAAAAAAAAAAAAAAAAAAACTGGTCAGCAAATCTAGATGAAATTTATTAAATTATTATTGTAACTTTTCTGTGAGTTTGAAATTTATTAAAAATTAAAACATTTTTAAAAATAGAACTTGAATCCGTATGTATATAATTTTTTTTATTTTTTATTTATTTATATCAATATCAGGTTAAATGTCACCAATATTGGCCAGAACCCACAGGCAGTTCATCTTATGGATGCTACCAAGTTACCTGCCACTCTGAAGAAGGAAACACTGCCTATATCTTCAGGAAGATGACACTGTTTAACCAAGAGGTAAGAAGGCCAAATGTCTGTTCATTAGAACTGTTGTGTTCAAGGTAAAGACTGAAAGCTGAAAATGTTTTTAGTTTGAGTATTGGTTACTTGGAAATACTATAAAAATTATTGAATTATTTATCTGCTTTAATGGGGTACTTTGGAATTTTATTAAGAGTATTCTATTCTATTACATAATTAATGTTTTTCTTTAGTTTCTATGACTCGATATGAATGATCAGTGAAAAAGTAGTCTAGTAAATAATACTTACTACAGTTACTACTTTGCCTATTCAGAATAGCTATTTAGGTATGTTTCATTATAAAAAAACTTTTACTCCAAGTAGTGTCAGTACAGTATTTGGGTGTGTCTGTGGAAATGGAAAAAACAATAGAAAGCTATTAAATTATTTTCCTTTTTTAAAAGAGTAGAGGAGAGCAACTTCACAGTCCGCTATGTATTAAGAAGGAAAAGGTTGTAACCAGGACCTTCTGACAGCAGATGGGGTGTAGATTTATAATTGCCAGCTCTTAATTCTGCCTGAGTCAGTCCCCTTGGCTTCAATTGAAACTGATTAATAAATGATGGCTCAGTATCCCAATTGGAAGATGTATCAGGAGAGCATCATGCTGCCAGTTCTGTAAGGCTGCTAGAGACAGTGCACCCTACTTTCTCTGCCTGCAGCTAGATATCCCCCTGCCAACCACCTTTGGTTTTGAAAGGGACCAAAAAAAGGAAATAACTGCTAGAGAAGAGCAAATAGCCCAAGCTATGAGTGCCCAGGACTATCCTATCAATGGTCAAGCCTTTGGAAATGAGAATTCCCCTCCAACCCCAAGAGCATGATTAAAGGAAACCAGAGAGATAGAGCCTTACTTACTAAAAGGGAAGAAGCCAGAAGTTGTGCTAATTTATAGAAAAGGAATCTGGCCTTGAATGAAGCTAAAATTACAAGAATTTAAAAATTTCAATATTTTATGGGCTAGAGTCCATCAGAATGAATTTAGGGTTTGGGACATATACTGTGTAGCTCATGGTCTAGTGTAACAGGTCAAGCCAATACAACATTTCTTCGTTTTCTCAAATAGGTACTGAAAGATAGGCTATGTATGTTTATATAAAATAATGTCTATCTTTAGCATAGTCTCTATTATACTCCACCTGTAGATTATCCGTGACAGTTTTATGTACCATAGTGGCTTTTCTTTACACACCCTGAGTACATTAGAACTAAGACATGAGTTAGTTTCTAAAGTTTGAGCCAAACGTTATTGGGAAAATAAGTTTGCTCCCATAGATAAATACATACATGAATGGATTAATGATAGCAGATATTACCTCAAGTCTTGAATACCTTTTACTTTTCAGGAAGCTCTCTTTAGTGTAAATGGCAATAACCATAGTTATAATCATAGTCTTGAATGACCGTAGCAACGGTTTATTGAGTATGTGCTGCCAAGTAGCTGATTGGGTGATTTACAGGTCCTCTCATGGAGTCTTTTTAGCATAAGACTGATGCTTTAAAGTATAGATGTTATTTCATTTTTCAGTTGAAGGAAATTATTTTCTGAAACATCGAATGCCATAACTGGCAGAGTCAAGATTTGAACCAAGATGTATCTAAACCTAATACTCTTACTGTCTCCATTATAGTAACCTTGGCTCTCCAAAAAGAATTAATCTCACTGATTTGACTTTGTGTTTTTATTAACTCCAATTTTTAATATACATTTATCTTGAGATTTTATTCTTCTGATTTCCATAATTTCATCTGTATTGTATGAGGATTAGTTCAGCTTTGTTCACAAAAAATGTTTTTTACTTTACCATTTTTGCTCGCCCAAGAATTCATTAGTTTTCTTTAAGCATTTCTCTGGTTCTTAATTTGTTTCTACCTATGTACTTGATTATCATTTTAAAAATACTTTACACATATAAAAATTGAGTTATAAAAAGAGTAGTAATGTAATTAGCCATTACTTAAATGGATACAACTATTTCTATAAAATAGTTTCTTTCCCTTTTGTTGAAATTTTGCATTCTAATGAGTTTATACATAACTTTTGGTGGAGAAGAGGAGTGGTTGGTTTTGCTTTCCTTCTAAAATTCCAATGACATGAATATATTTTAAAGATAATGTCATAGTACCAACAGGTTCATATTCCTGCTGTGCAATAACAGACCAATACACTGAGACAGCAGGGATGCAGCAGATAAAGAGTTTAATGATCACCGGGTACCGAACAAGGAGATGGGAAGAGACCCTCAAATCATCTCCCCGAGGAGATGAGATCTGGGATGGGGTTTTGAAGGGGATGGTGGAGAGCAAGGGGCTGGGAAATTAAGGTCGTTGATTGGTTGGGATAAGGTGGATGAAATCATCAGGAGGTGGAAACTGCATTCTTTGGTGAGTTAGCTTATCTCAGGGTCCTTTAGACCGACTGAGTCAGTAGTTTCATTGGTCTGCAGGACCCAAAAGAACGTCTCAAAGGGGCAATTTAACATTTCATAATGTCCCAAGTTGTTATCTGTAGAGCAGTTAAGGGGAACTATAATCTTGTAATGGGGTCTCTGGGATTGAGGCAGCAGGCACCACACAACTATGAGGAAGCGGGTCAGAGAACAGCTGAACTAATGATCAATGCTAAGTGTGCTGCAAGCTGTGTTTAGTTTTCTATCTCCCCCTCCCTTCTTTCCTGATTAATTTTATGAGGTTTATAGGGACAATTTAAATAATGCATACGTCAAGGTGCATAATTTTTCATTTGTTCTTAGAAAAATGAAAGTCGTCCACTCACTCAGATCCAGTACATAGCCTGGCCTGACCATGGAGTCCCTGATGATTCGAGTGACTTTCTAGATTTTGTTTGTCATGTACGAAACAAGAGGGCTGGCAAGGAAGAACCTGTTGTTGTCCATTGCAGGTATTCTGTTTTCCATCTTTTATGAATGTATAGATGAACAGATAAGTCATTTTTAAAAGAGAGTACATATTTTGTCCTTATGTTGTTATTGTCACTGTAATAATTAGAACTCAAAGCTATGCTCTGAAGGTAGAAGGCAAAAGATATGTTCTAACATATGATTGGCAGTAACTTTATCATAAGACATAAAAATAATACTGATTGCACTGATTCTTAAATGCTCCTCCTTTTCATATTTTGACACCTCTGAAATTGGTCTTAACAATTTACAATAGATTTGATGAAATACAGTACTGTGGGCTGTCTTAGTGCATTTGTGCTATGTAACAAAATATTTAAGACTGGGTAATTTAAAAGGAACAGAAATGCATTTGTTATACTTCTGGAGGCTGGGAAGTTCAAGATCAGGGTACACACAGGTTCTCATGAGGGTCTGATGAGGGCTGCTCTCTGCTTCCATTACGATACTTTGTTGTGTCATTCTCTGGACGGGACGAATACTGTTTCCCCACATGCTAGAAGGGACAGAAGGGGTGAACCCGCTGTCTGAAGTCGTTTTATAAGGGCTCTAATCCCATCAGCCCTCATGACTTAATCACCTCCAAAGGGTCCCACCTTTTCTTTTTATTTTTGAGTTGGAGTCTCACACTGTCACACAGGCTGGAGTGCAATGGCATGATCACAGCTCACTGTAACCTCTGCCTCCCAGGCTCAAGTGATCCTCCTGCCTCAGCCCCCGCCCCCGCCCCCGCCCCCCAAGTAGCTGGAGGTACAGGTACACCACCAAACCTGGCTAATTTTTGTATTTTTTTGTAAAGGTGGGTTTTTGCCATGTTGCCCAGGCTGGGAGCTCCTGGGCTCAAGGGATCCACAGATCTACTTCAGCCTCCCAAAGTGCTGGGATTACAGGTGTGAGCCACCATGCCTCACCGGTTCCACCTTCTAATATTATCACATTGGTGATTAAGTTTTAACATAGGAATTTTATGGGACACATTCAGACAATGGCTTAGGCATTAGGTTATAGCCTAATATTTAGATTCCCTTCCTTCTTCCTTGCCTATGGCTTCTCTTAAGACATTCATTGAGTACTCCTACCTCTCTTGAAGTGACCCTACCAAAGGATATGCTACTTCTAAAAGCTTTTAAGTAAACAGCAGGCTACTCTTTCTTTCTTTGAGACCGAGGTCCCCTTCTGCCCTCAAAGGGCCAAATACAGTGACTCCAGGCTTTACTGCTACTGATCCAGAGATTAGGAGACAGTTGTTCCCTCCCTATTATGGCCACCTTTGTTAAGTGATTTATTCAGAGGATATATTGAGGTATCTCTTTATCCTTAAACTTTCCAACACATTTTAAGAGTAGAGTTTCAAATCATCAAAACAGATTATAGACCAAAATTTGGGAGGTAAAGTAACAAGAGTGGTGAAACACCATTTTATATCCCAAGTCCCTGATGACTACTACATTCATGTTCACAGATTAGAAGTTAAAAAGTTGTTCTTGGCTATCTCAATGGTAAAATTTAATTTAAATTTTATTTAAAATGAGACCGGGAGCGGTGGCCCACGCCTGGAATCCCAGCACTTTGGGGGCTGAGGCGGGCAGATCACCTGAGGTCAGGAGTTCGAGACCAGCCTGACAAACATGTTGAAACCCCATGTCTGCTAAAAATACAAAAAATATTAGCCAGGCATGGTTGCACACATCTATAATCCCAGCTACTCGAGAGGCTGAGGCAGGAGAATCACTTGAGCCCAGGAAGTAGAGGTTGCAGTGAGTGGAGGTCTCACTACTGCACTCCAGCCTAGGCGTGAGCGAGATTCTGTCTCAAAAAAAAAAAAAGATATATTTGAGTGTAAAATATTGTTGTCTTTTGTGCATTCATTGATGGCTTATTATTGTCATTCTATCATTTTGAATTTTAAAGAGGAGTTGCTCCAGTAAGCTTCTATTCCTTATTCAGATTTTAAAAACTGAAATTTAACTCCTTTAAAATAGTATTTTTCCAACTAATGTGGTAGATGGAAGGTACAGAACATTTAATTAATATTAAATGAGTAAGTGCATTTTTTTTTCTGTTTTCAAAATATTCTGTATTTGGCTTCCTACTTTTATAATATAAAATATTAAAATGATATTGTTCTTCTATATTATAATTCAGTTTTATGCACAAAAGCCACAAATAGTATAACAGAATAGTATCAGTAGGATCTTGCCTATATTTGTCTTTTTTAGTGCTGGAATCGGAAGAACTGGGGTTCTTATTACTATGGAAACAGCCATGTGTCTCATTGAATGCAATCAGCCAGTTTATCCACTAGATATTGTAAGAACAATGAGAGATCAACGAGCCATGATGATCCAAACACCTGTGAGTATTGCACTTCATGTACAAGTGTATATTCTTAACATGATGATTTTTGTTACCAATGTGTATTCTAAATCACATTTTTATCCTTTTTTATCTTTTCAATTCCTTGCCATGGTCAAATAAGCTCTAGCACAGGGGTAAGCAAACTACTGCCCAGTAGTCAAATCTGGCCTGTCACTTGTTTTTGTAAATAAAATTTTAGCGGAACACAGCCATGCTCATTTGTCTATGCCTACTTTGATATTATAGCTGCAGAGTTTAGAAGTTGCAACAGTACCGTAAGGCCTGCTATTTCTAAAATATTTAATATCTGACTTTTTACAGAAAAAGTTTTGCTAACATGCAAGTTGCCTGGCATATTAAATCTTGAGTGTTTAAACAGGCCCAGAGGAACTTGTTTTGTATTATTTAGTCAAGTGGAATGCTGAGAATGATAGTATCCCTGAACTGGAGAATCTTGATAGACCTGCTTTCTGTGAAATAGCTGTGGTGAAATTGTTTTTCTTTTTACATAAGAACTTACATTGTAGCGGCCGGGCGTGGTGGCTCACGCCTGTAATCCCAGCACTTTGGGAGGCCGAGGCGGGCGGATCATAAGGTCAGGAGATCGAGACCATCCTGGCTAACACGGTGAAACCCCCCCGTCTCTACTAAAAATACAAAAAAAATTAGCCGGGCGTGGTGGTGGGCAGCTGTAGTCCCAGCTACTTGGGAGGCTGAGGCAGGAGAATGGCATGAACCCGGGAGGCGGAGCTTGCAGTGAGCCAAGATCGCGCTACTGTACTCCAGCCTGGGCAACAGAACAAGACTCCCAAAAAAAAAAAAAAAAAAAAAAAAGAACTTACATTACCACAGCAAAAATTACAGAAATTAAGGTACTTTTTAGTGTATTCTACACTGAGTGTTAATTATGCTTTGGGAGCCAAAGGAGGAATCATGGAATTTTAGTGTTAAAATTATCTTTTGTACTGATTAAACCATTGTGAAATAATAGCATTGTTGGTGAAATAGGTTACTTGAAGGAAATTGACCTATGTGATCCAGTAAGTGCCTATAATTTTTTTGTTCTTGTTTTGTGAGGCAAGAGTCTCACTCTGTTGCCCAGGCTGGCATGCAGGGGTGTGATCATAACTCACTGCAGCCTCAGCCTCCCAAGCTTAACAATCCTCCCACCTCTGCTGGGACTACTGGCATAAGCCACCACAGTGGGCTGATTTTTTTATTTTTGGTAGAGAGGGGATCTTACTATGTTGCTTAGGCTGATCTTGAACTCCTGGGTTCAAGCTATCCTGCCACCTCAGTGTCCCAAAGTGTTGGGATTACAGGCATGAGTCACCATGCCCAGCCTGGTTTCTAATTACAGAAAATTTCAAACATAGGCAATATAATGAACATCATGTTTATACTCAGATCCCACATTTGCCATATTGTTTCATCTGTATAGCTGTTCACTTTCCCTGTATTTGAAGCAAATCTTAGATATATCATTTTGTTCATAGTATTTTAGTGTGTATCTCTAAAAGATAAGGATTGATTTTCCTTTTAAATAAAAACACAGTACCATTATCACGCTGAACTGTAATCAATTTCTTAATATTATCAAATTGCCAGTATTTAAATTTCTAGTTGTTTCCTAAAAACCGTCCTTTTAAATTTATAACAGCTTTATTAAAATACAATTCACATACCATAAAATTCAGCCGCTTAACGTGTACAATTCAGTGGGTTTTGTGTATTACAGAGGCTTGCAACCATCGCTACTATATAATTTTTTTTTTTAATTAATTTTTTTTTTTGGAGGTAGAGTTTCGCTCTTGTTGCCCAGGCTGGAGTGCAATGGCATGATCTCGGCTCAGTGCAACCTCCGCCTTCTGGGTTCAAGCAATTCTCCTGCCTCAGCCTCCCGAGTAGCTGGGATTACAGGCACCCGCCACCATGCCCAGCTAATTTTTGTATTTTAAGTAGAGACAGGGTGTCTCCATGTTGGCCAGGCTGGTCTTGAACTCCTGACCTCAGGTGATCCACACACCTTGGCCTCCCAAAGTGCTGGGATTACAGGCATGAGCCACCATGCCCAGCTATATAATTTTTAAAACATCTTCATACCCACCCAAAAAAAATCCAAGCTCATTAACAATTATTCCCATTTCCTCTCATACCCTCTCTAACCTCCCCCAACCCCCAACCTCCAACCTAGGCAATCACCAGTCTACTTTCTTTCTCCATAGATTTGCCTATTCTGGACCTTTTATATAAATGAGATCATACAGTTTGGTCTTTTCTAACTGGCTTCTTTTAAGTAGCATATTTAAAAGTTTATCTGTACTGCAGTATGTATCATTACCTCGTTCCTTTTTATTGTTCAATAATATTTCATTATAAGGATTTTTACCACATTTTGTTCATCCGTTAATCTGTTGATGGACATTTACTTGGTTTGTATCCACTTTTTGGCTATTATGAGTTATGCTGCCATGAATTTTTATGTGAACATACGTTTTCATTTATCTTGGGTATACCCAGGAGTGGAATTGCCAGGTCATGTTTTCATTCTGATTAACCTTTTGAGGAACTGCCAGATGTTTCCAAATTTTCTGTACCATTTTGCAGTTCCTCCAGCAGTGTATGAGGATTTTGTTTTCTTCACATCATTGTCAACACATGTTACTCTCTATCCTGCCGGGTATGAAGTAGTATCTCATTGTGAATTTGTTTTGCATTTCCCTGATAACTAATTGTATTAGTCTGTTTTCACACTGCTATAATAAACACCTGAGACTGGGTAATTTATAAAGAAAAGAGGCTTAATTGACTCAGTGCCCCCAGGCTGTACAGGAAGCGTGACTGGAAGGCCTCAGGAAACTTACAATCACGGTGGAAGGCAAAGGGGAAGCAAGCATATCTTCACATGGCCCGCAGGAGAGAGACAGAAAGAAGCAGGAGGTGCTGCCTACTTTCAAACAACCAGGTCTTGTAGAGAACTCTGTCACGAGAACAGAAAGGAGGAGGTCTGCCCCCATTATTCAGTCATCTCCCACAAGGCGTTTCCTCCAACACTGGGAATTACTATTTGACATGAGATTTGGGTGAGGGCACACAGCTAGCTAAACCATATCACTAATGATGTTAAGCATCTTTTCATGTGATAATTAGCTATTTTTTTGTATATATTTTTTGGAGAACTGTTCAAATCTTTTGCCTATTTTTGAATTTGGCTGTCATTTTATTGTCGAGTTGTAAGGTTTTTTTTATATTTTCTGGATAAAAGCTTCTGATCAGATCTGTGGTTTGCAAATATTTGCTTCCATTTTCTTTTTTTGTTTTCTTGATTATAATAGTTGATGCACAGAAGTTTTGAATTTGATGAAGTCTGGTTTATCTGTTTTTCCTTTATCGCTTGTGCTTTTGGTATCATAGATGAGAAATTATTACCTAACCCATCAATGAGTCTACAAGTTTTATAGTTTTAGCTCTCGCATTTAAGACTGATCCATTTTGAGTTAATTATTGTGTGTGGTTTGAGGTAGGGTTCCAACTTAACTGTTGCATGTGGTTACCCACTTGTCCCAGCACCATTTGTTAAAATGACTGTTCTTTCCTGTTGAATTATCTCAGGGCTCTTCTCAAAAATCAGTTGACCACAAATGTAAGGGCTTATTTCTAGACTTTTAATTCTATTCCATTGATCTGTATCTCTGTTCCTATGCTAGTACTACACTGTCATCATTAGTGTAGCTTTGTTGTAAAATTTAAAATCAAGAAATGTAAATCCGTAACTCTTTCATTTTCCAGCTTGATTTAGCCATTCTGTGTCCCTTGCATTTTCATATGAATTTTGAATAAGTTTATTCTTTCCGGAAAAACAAACAAAAAAAGACGGCAGCCAGAATGTTCACAGGGATTGGGTTGAATCTCTAGATCAAATTGGGAAGTATTGTTCTAATAGTGATATTACATCTTGCAAAGCATGAACACAGGATGGTCTTTCTGTTTAGTTAGGTATTCTTTAATTTTAATTGTAGTTTTCAGCATGCAAGTCTTGCATTTATTTAAACTTATTTCTCAGTATTTTAGTATGTTTTGGTGCTATTGTAAATAGAATTGTTTACTTTTTTAACCAATAGTTTTGTGTGTGAGAGAGTGAATTTCTTAAGATTTTGTATTGACAGGATCATGTCATCATGTCATTTGCAAATAGAGATAAATTACTTCTTTCCAGTCTAGATGCCTCTTTCCTTTTTCTTTGTCTTTCTTTTATAAATATTCTGGATAGGCCGGGCGCGGTGGCTCAAGCCTGTAATCCCAGCACTTTGGGAGGCTGAGGCGGGTGGATCACGAGATCAGGAGATCGAGACTATCCTGGCTAACATGGTGAAACCCCGTCTCTACTAAAAATACAAAAAACTAGCTGGGCGTGGTGGCGGGCGCCTGTAGTCTCAGCTACTTGGGAGGCTGAGGCGGGAGAATGGCGTGAACCCGGGAGGCGGAGCTTGCAGTGAGCCGAGATCACGCCACTGCACTCCAGCCTGGGAGCACAGCGAGACTCCGTCTCAAAAATAATAATAATAATAATAATAATAAATATCCTGGATAGAACCTCCAGTACAATGTTGAATAGAAGTGATGAGACCAAAACACTTGTCTTCTTCCTAATCTTAGAGGGAAAGTTTTTAGATTTTCACTAATTATCATATTAGCCATGGATTGTTTATAAATGCCCTTTATCAAGTTGAAGAAGATCCCTTTGTTACTTGTTCATTGAATGTTTTCATCCTGAAAGTGTGTTCAGTTTTGTTAAGTGCTTTTCCTGCATCTGAGATATCATGTGGTTTTTGGTCTTTTATTCTATTAAGGTGGTATATTACATTGATTTTTAGATGTTAAGTTGACCTTGCGTTCCTGAGATAAATCTCACTTGGACATAGTATGTAATGCTTTTTATGTATTGCTTGATTTGGTTTGCTTGCATTTTCTTGATATCTTATATCTATATTCTTACATAATAGGATTTTTTAAAAGATTTTAATTATGGCAAAATACACATAAAATTTACCAGCTCAACCATTTTTAAATATACAGTTTAGTCGTGTTAATTATACTTACGTTTTTTTGCAACCAATTTGCAATTTCTTGCAAAACCAAAACTGTACCCATTAAAAAACTCCCATTTTTCTCCTCCCCTCAGCCCTTGGTAACCACCATCCTACTTTCTGTTTCTTTGAGTTTGACTACTCTAGATACTTTATGTAAGTAAATTCATGTATTTGTCTTTTTCTTATTGACTTATTTCACTTAGATTAATGACCTCAAGATTCATCCAAGTTGTAGCATAAGTCAGAATTTCTTTCCTTTCTAAGAGTGAACATACCACATTTTCTTTATTCATTTATCTATCTATCAGTGGACAGGGTTGCTTTTGCCTTTTGCCTTTTGTGAATAATGCTGCTAAGAATATGGACGTATAAAGATCTCTTTGAGGCCCTGCTTTCATTTCTTTCAGGTATACACCTAGAAGAGGAATTTCTGGATCATAGAACACATGGGCTTTTGGTTTTGTTTTTATAATTTGTTTAAAATCAGAATTCAGATATAGTCTACACATTTTGATTGGTTTATATGTCTCTTAAATCTCTTTTAATTGAAAACTTCCTCCTTCATATCTTGTCTTTTTTTTTTTTTTTTTTTTTGGTAATTTATTTGATAAACGAATCAGGTTATTTGAAATGTATTTCCAACGGCGTGAATTTTGCCAGTTTACATCCTCAAGGTGGTGTTCTCTGTGTTTCCTAAAAGTGGTACATGTATGGCTTAAGCATCTTAGGTCATATATTCTTTCTTCAGAAGCACATAATGTCTGATTGTCTTTCTTTTTGTGAAGTTAGCACCCTTGAGCAACCAATCCCTGCATTCATTAATTCTTTAGATTTGCAAAATAATGATATTCTAATTCTATCATTCTGTCTGTATTAGCTGGACTACTTCTTTAAAGAGAAACTTCATATTTACTATTCGGTTAGCAAGTAGTATAGCATGTGTAGGGAAGGCAAGAAAAACATTTGATTCTTTCCCTTTATCTACAAGCTTTCAATATAATGAATCATTTACTAGCTTCCTCCAAGGGTGATGACTTAACTTTTGTTTGGGTATTATTTTGAAATCAAGGATTTAAACATAGTTGATGTGTTTCAACCCATTGTAGTTTTTTTGTTTTTGGTTTTTGGGTTTTTTTTGAGACGAGTTCGCTCTTGGTGCCCAGGCTGGAGTGTAATCCATCTTGGCTCACTGCAACCTCTGCCTCCCAGGTTCAAGCAATTCTCCTACCTTAGCCTCCCGAGTAGCTGGGATTGCAGGCACCCACAACCAGGCCCAGCTAATTTTGTTTTTAGTAAAGATGGGGTTTCTCCATGTTGGTCAGGCTGATCTTGAACTCTTGACCTCAGGTGATCCGTCCACCTCGACCTCCCAAAGTGCTGGGATTATCGGGGTGAGCCACCGTGCCTGGCCTATAGTTATTTTTCTTAATGATACCCAAATTGTCCTATTTTTGGCCGGTGGGAACCTGTTCAGCTTGGCTTCTGAGTCCTTTTGTCAAGACCCTGGTAACTTTGATAGCTTTGTTACTATCAGAAAATATGTCCAGGCCCAGCTTGTACACCTTGTGCCCCTGATTTAGAATCAGTAGTTTCTCCAAGAAGCGTGGTTCTGTGTATTGAGAAACTATTTTAGGCACCAACCTAAGGGCACTAAGGACTTTTATTTGCTTGGGTTAATTTTTGTCTCTCAAAATGTTAAATTGCACAACCAGGAAAATACATTTATCATAGGTTAATGCTTATGCTTCCAATACAAATTCAGGACCACAGTGTTTTTACTTAGCTTCTTTTACATCTTTAACAAGAATACTGGTTCTCTACAATATTAGCAGTGAAAGAGTTAGAATATCACAAGTACTCCACATTACACAACTGTTTCAAAATAACAACACTACCACTATGAACAGCATGGCTAATAAAAAGAGTTTTCCTTTTTTTCACAGCACTTTTTGCCCTTTGAGTATATTCTCCCACAGATATTCAGTCAAATTTTACTGAGGTGTTTATTTGTTTGTTTGTTTGCAGTATTTTTGAGACAAGAGTCTTGCTCTCTTGCCAGGCTGGTATGCAGTAGTGTGATCACCACTCATCGCATCCTCAACCTCCTTCGCTCAAATGTTCCTCCCGTCTCCACCTCCCAAGTATCTTAGGACTACAGGCACATGCCACAGCATCCATTTAATTTTTTTTTTCTTTTTTTTGTAGACACAGGGTCTTGCCATGTTGCCCATGCTGGTCTTGAATTCCTGACCACAAGTGATGCTCCCACCTTGGCCTACAGAAGTGCTTTTATTACAGGCACAAGCCACCATGGTCAGTCAAAGTACTATTTTAAAGTCCCTTCAGGGCCGGGTGCGGTGGCTCACACCTGTAATCCCAGCACTTTGGGAGGCCAACGCAGGTGGGGATCACCTGAGATCAGGAGTTCAAGACCAGCCTGGCCAACATGGTGAAACCCTATCTCTACAAAAGTATAAAAATTAGCCGGGCATGGTGGCAGGTGCCTGTAATCTCAGCTACTCCGGAGGCTGAGGCGGGAGAATCTCTTGAACCTGGGAGGCAGAGGTTGCAGTAAGTCGAGATTGTGCCATTGCACTCTAGCCTGGGTGACAGAGTGAGACTCCGTCTCAAAAGAAAATGCCCCTTCAAATAGCTCTCCTCTATATGGTTGTCATCAACTAGATACGCACATTGATGAGTTTCGTGATATTGTCAATTCTTAGGGATTTAAAAATTTTTTAATTATATGCTATATTTACATTATTCCAAAGTATAAATCTAAAAAGAAGGAAGGTATATTTAATGAAGGCTAGTCTCTGTACCTCTCCTGCTCCCTTTTCCCTCCATCCCTTTATAAGAAACTATTTTTAAAATAATTTATTCTTCCATTGCTTTTTTTTTCTTGACATGTACCGACATAGATATTTGTATTTTCCTCCCTTTCTTTTATGAAGGTAATATATTACATGTACTTTACCTACCTTGCTTTTCTTTACTTAATAAAATAACCTACTCTATAGTTTGTAGACTTTTATACCTTTTCTTCCCAACTAGCTAGTATTCCACTGTGAGAATGTACAGTAGTCACCTGGTCCCTGTTGATGGCAATTAAATTGTTTCCACCTTTTGTGTTATAAATAGGCAATGAATAGCCTCGCTTGTGAATATGTGTTTTCAGTTTCTTTTTCTGGTTAATTTTTTGGATAGATTCTTAGAAGTGGGATTGCTGGGTTAAGAGGTAAATTCGGTTAATTTTGTTATGTGCTGCCAAATTCCCCTTTATAGAGGCTGCAGTATTTTAACATTCCTACCAACAACATATAAGTGAGTTTTGCCAATAAAATATAGTGCCAAACTTTATTTTTTAACCAGTCTAGACTGTTAGTGAAAAATGGTATCTTTATGCAGTTTTGTTTTTTTTTTTTTAAGTAAGCAAGCCAAGTGAGATGTTTGTCTTTTTGGGGGGAAGAGGGCAGTTTTCTGACTTTTCTGATCAATTCTGTTTTTTATATTTTATTTTTCAGAGTCAATACAGATTTGTATGTGAAGCTATTTTGAAAGTTTATGAAGAAGGCTTTGTTAAACCCTTAACAACATCATCAAATAAATAAGAAAGCAGAAAAATCTGGGATATGTGTTGGAAAACTACTTTCCCTTATGTTCACTGTGCCATAATGCTGCTCGCAGGAAATGGCATTTTACAAAAAAAAAAATGAAGAACTCAAAAAAACTTTGAAAACTTCAGCACTGTTGCACTTTATGTTTAAAAAATGTCACTCTTTCAAAATCTATAACTCATGTATTTGAAGACTGTTTCATGCTTTGCTCCGAACAAATAGTAAATAACTGAGTATGTTCAGGGTAATTTATGAAATTTTGTAGTGGTGCCATGCAATCCCCTTTTGGTAGAATTGCCACAAACAAGGCTCAAAATTCTCATCATCTCTGTTATACACCTGTATCATGAAAGCAAAAAGAAGTAAACATCAGGAGTCAGCTCTGGTCTTTTGCAGTGGTTTGCGTACTTACTATACTGATTACCAGATTTTATTTTTAAAATTTTAGCAATATCATTCTTAATATTAGCCAATACACTGCCTATGGATGCAGCACGTTTCTCCCTGCACACCCCTGTAGAGACCTGCCTGCTGCTCAGAAGAAGAAAGGTGGAATTTGCTGTTCCCAGGAAATGCTGCACATGTCCATTTACCAGCATCTTATAGAAAATATAAATATGAATCTACAAATTCTCTTGGATTTAATAATGTAACTTATATTTATCATAAGGTTGGCTTATTCCAAATCATGTGATTTCACATACTTGATGTAAAAGAATGCATGCATTGTGTCTTAACCCCTTAAGTGCCTTGAGACGTCCTTGTATGTCTAACGAAAAGGCACTCATTTGACCCCACTAGGAGGTATATATGTATATTGTACATTCTTATATTTTTATGCATTTTGAATAAGTTCACATTTTAAAAAACAGCTATATTGAGTGTTATACAGTCAAAGAAGGGTAAGGAAGTCCTGTTTCTTACTCAGTACTTGTGATTTGCTGTAAGAAGCAAAGATAATTTGTGTTCTACTGAGTGCGCATTGCTGCTATGGAATTGTTCAAAATCTGCACATTCCTTTACTTGAGGGACTGAGAGGTTACAGTTTAGCAGCTCAACTTTAAAAGATGCTTTATGCTTCAAATTTCATATTTATTTCATCCCTAACTTTAGGAAGACATCTAACATGCACATTAATGTTAAACATATTGATACTCTAAGCTAAAGTTAGAGCAAATAATTGTGATTTATTCATATCCATAACTAAAATATTATTCTTTAGCACTTATTTCAGTTAATATCAAGCTTTGTTCACATTGATAAATTGATTGGGATTCTTCAAAGAATGAAACATTGACTTATTTCTTAAGTGTAAATCACTCAATAACTAAAATGAGAGTTTTCTTGGTTTTTTTGTGTACAATTAAATTATTCCATTTTATGTATACTTATTAAGTTATAAGCATGTTAGTAAGGAGACTTTTGACTGTCCAGCCTAATGGAGGATCTGATTCCCATTAAGGATGTGGGAATTCCCATATTTTCCTCTTCAGGTTTTTTTAAGTCTACAGAGAGATAGAACTTTAACATTGCCCAGTTTGATACAAGTGAAAATTTGCTCACCTATTCAAATGTTATTTTACACAATTATGTGGATTGCGGTTTTAAAAGATTCATTTCCTAGCAGTTTCTGAATATTTCTGTAAGATCTTGATAAAGTTTAGAGTCAAATGGTAGATATTTTGGGAAGCCATTTAGTATGAGGAGAAAAGTACACATTTTAAATCTTTGGTAGAGTCTAAATGATGTCATTTCAAACATTCAAAACTCATAATAGTAAATTTCAGGAAATTAAGCTCCTAAACATTAATAGCCAAGATACCAAATAAATTATAATATTAAAATATTTAAGTTTATTTAAAGAGAGAAGTAAACATAACCTTAAGTCGAAGAGAAATTCTCATCTATTTCCTGACTTCACAGTCAAAACAATATAAGATAGTAATTTATAATCTATTTGATCATTCTGTTCTATAGACAGACAAATATAATGTAGGCTGCTATATGGCATGATAAATTAAAAACTGCGAAAGTAAAATTATGTTGGGGTCTACATATTAAATAACTGTTTTGGCAGTTTTTCACCTTAATTTTAAAATAAAATTTGTTCTATCTGTATGGACAGAATATGACAACCATAGACCAAAAGATACCGTTGTATAGATGTAAAGAGACAAAAGTCATGGTTGACATGTTCTTTAATTTAGGGCCTTGTTTATACTTGTGAGTTTAATAATTTCTTGGCAATGAGCACTGCTGCCTTTTTGAATCTTCAATGCCTGTCTTTAAATGCCAATCATTAGAAGTTTAGAATTACATTTAAATTTCTCACGTATGAATTTTTCATCTGGGAACTACCCACTGTCATTATTTTTATGTGCAGAAAAGATCCTTTTTTAAAACCATATTTATTGGGATCTTATTTAAATTTAAACTATCCTTTACAACTTCTTAAAATGAATATGCTAATAGATAAGACTTTATCCATTACATCTAAGAATGTTTTAACCTGTATATCAATCTAAATAGGTTTCTAGAAATAATCCTAGCTTTCACACACCATGTAGTTCTAGACTCCATCCATATCAGTGTAACATTGTGTGATAAAATGCCAAATTTCTTGTATCTAAGCTACCCTCCCACTCTTCCAGCCACCCCTACCTCCCACCTTGACACCCTTAAGAAAGCAGCGCTGACTTTTATTCTGACAAGTGGAAATCAATAGTGGTTAATCAAGTGGATTTTGTAAATGCTAAGAAGTGTTTGTGAAAACCTTCCCTTTCTGAGTTAGGATCGTTTTTTCATGTTCATTTCAGGTGTTTTATTGAGCATCTGATTTGTGTCAGCGCCATGTAAATACGATTAGGAGTATTTGGAATAGACTTTACATTCACCAGAAGATTGAGAGTATTTGTTAAACCAATGCATCCATTCAAAATAGAGGCAGGGTGAACAGCCTAAGAAATGATTTCCTTTCTACAGTCTGCTAGGAGAAAGAGGTGATAGGGGAATGGTTGATTATTTTAATCAAGAGTAAAGGGAACATTTATTATATGAAATCTGACTTCAGTTGTGCAAAGGTATGTTAAGACATTAAGACAATTGCTGGAAGGTTTCAAATATGTGTACACAACACATAGAGATACTTTTATGTGTTTATTTATATGTATATTTCACAAAGGCTAATGCCCACAGAGGAAAATTAGTATTTTAACTTATAGGTTATCATCTGCTGGCAGGGTCTGATCAGGTCTAGAGGATTTAAGCAAAAGTCTCCTGTCTTCTATCTCCACTAGAAGTACTGCAGCTTGAGAGCTGAAAGGAACTCGAAAAATGTTATCCAGTCTTCACTTACCCCATTTTTATCGGCATTAGGAAACAGAGTCCAGCAATGATTATTGATTTAGCAGTCTGGTCTTACATGATCTGCTTTCTAATTATCTAGTAGTCCTATATTATACTGGAACTTCAATAAATTATAACCTATGTGAATATCATAAATTCTTGTGAATTTTTGTCTATTTCCACTAGAGAAGCATACTCAGCCAGTGTTTTCACTTAATAACTATGATGACCTTAAAAGATGTCACTTAAGTTAGAAAATAAGCAGGTTTCAGAAGTGATTCTAATTAAGACCCCCACTCAGTTTGCTAGTCATGCCTGCCTGACAGAACATAAGCTTTTGTAAAGTATTTAGACTGATACACATGCAGTATGAAAACATTATAGACTGCAATTAGAAGACTAATTTTTTAAAAGCACTCAAAATGTAGAACTAAGATTTAGAATATATGTCCATTTATAATGAAATAATTTATGTTCATAATGTGAACATGTAAGAGAAGTAAATAAAGCATTACTTGTTTTATAATCTTATAAGGAAGAGAGAAGGAAACAGTTTATAACAATGTGCTATTTAATATCTGTATTTTGAACATTTAAAATACTCTGATGGTAAGGTTGCCAAAGTAATTTTCAATTCATAAAAGTTGTTTATACCACAATAATGTGGGATATGTTTACAGGCTCTTATTTCGTGGTAGTTACTTTATAGTTCAGATGAATTTGCATTTCAGTCACTTATAGTAAATACAGTATAGTAAATATTTGTTGGACTAAACATCTCAATAATAGGACACAGATAAATTATGCAACAGCCTGCTTTTATGAAAGCTGGTGCATTATGTAAGCTGCCACAGTTAATACTTTGTATTAACATTGCTTACTTCCCCATTTGCTTCACCTATCTTGACTACGGTTGCTGGAACCATTCTTTTTGTGGTGCTTCCTCCAAGTGAAATAACTGTTATTAAAACCTACTGGATTAATTTTATCAAATACCAGACTTACTGATCTGTTGGCAGAGATTTATTGGTGTCTCACTGTGATCACAATACAAGTTGTAGCAACCATTTTATAAAACTCTTAGAGAATTATGTAGATAAAATGGAAATTACATAATCCTAAAACATTTTTGAGGGCTAATTGATAATTTCAGCAATTTTATCAAGAACCCAATAAATTAATCCCTAATTTGTATGTTTTTTTGTTCAACTTACCATGTCTACAACCATTATCAACACTATTTTATTACATATAGACTTAACTGATTCTCAGCAATTACTACAGTGTGTCTTACAGCGTTATAAAAAACAAACAGCAATCTCTGTGTCTGCCAGAAATTAGACTTTTTTTTACAGTCCTGATTAATTTGTTGTGAGTAGACATCACATAATTACTTCTGTTTGCATATAAATTTGCTGCTATTTATGTTTTTCTACTGTAGTATGCTATTGATTTCTGAAGTTGTAATCATTATAATTTTTATTTTAGTAATCCAAGCTAAATGGGCAACCAGAAGTAATATCTGCTAGGGTGCAATCCATCAGCATTAGTTCAGTGCATACATAAGTAAACCAGTTTAAAAAATTTTTACAAAGCAAAAGGTAGTAGCAATATTGCTAGTTAAAGACTACCATTTTAGGGAAAAGTTCAAAGGTTTAACTTCCTGAAACCTTTTAAAATCTTCAGTGCAAGAATGAAAATGTTTGAAAGCCTTGTTAAGCTCATAAAAGTTTCAGTTAAACACTGTAGAGTTTCCTACCTTTGTTGTGTAAAGGATATAGAAAATATTTTTCTATGGACAGAAGGTTGAAACTTAACTTCTTTAATTTCATTGTTTAAAGGAGATAAAATGATATTTGTATGTCTTTCATGCTGTAAAGAAAATGAATGTATCTTTCAAATGTCATTAGAATTATGGCTTGATTCTAAGGATACTCTATTTGTTTAAAAAAGTCTGCAAGGGATTGAAAAGAAAGGGAAGAGTATTACACTTCATTGTACAAAATGTAATTTTAGAAGAAAAACTAATTTTCATTATAAACAAGAGCAATCATTATTGAAGCATATTTCAAATATAATGTACATTCTTTTTCATTTTGCTCTGCCTCTAGAATAGAAACTTTTCAGAAAATTTGCACATACTGTTTTTAAGTGTAAAATAATTCTAGAGTTTTGGAGTGTGGAAGGGTGTTTGTGTGTGAAGGTAATAAATGTGTTGTGCATGTGTTTACCATGGAGAACGTTTCCAGGCTTTGTCAAATGAGGACATTGTTGTGAGGATGTGACTTTTGTGAAGCCAGAAAACGGTGCCTAAGATTCATTACAGTGAGTGTGTGCAGCGGCCCCTGACCCAATCAGTGGTTTTTGCCTTTTTATTCCCAATGTCATGGACAGTTAAGACCACTTGGCCCAACTCTGAATTGTAGCAGTGGTGTCTTATATGCTTAAGAGTTTATATTAATTCAGCTGAACAAAAACTGCATTTTAAACTACCTTTGTAGGTATGATTAATATGTGCAACAGTTTCTTTAAAAGGTAGTATTTATCACTCATTAAACTTGACTCAGTGAGGACTCATTATTTTTATTTCTCTTTCCCCCTCTCCAACTTTTTAACAATCACTAATTTAACACTTTGTGAAGTAAGGACTCAAGTACAAAGTGATCTCTTTCATGAACTTTGCTATAGCTGTTGAAAGGATTGGTGTCAGGCTCTCTCAACCCTGGGAGTTACCAAAATTTAGCAATTATTACTTGTGGTAAGCTTAAATGCCACATTGCTAAGTAAAATTGTTACCAGGAATTCATCAAGGAGGAGGAGATAAACCTGCTCACACCCTTAGACCCAAATAGGTGCTGCTGGTTCATGCTTTCTCCACAAATCGGCAGTTAGGTACTTCCCCACTATAGTCACAGTTGAGCCCATTTTAACATATATTCAAAGAAGCTTTTTAGTTTCTACTCCTGAATTGTAGTGTTCCAGTTATTTGCCTTCCTGGGTAAGAAAGTTTTAATCCAAGCCTGGGATTCTCTGGCACCTGTCTTTTCCAGTCCTTCAATGAGTTGGCAAGACTAGAGTAGGTCAAATTTCAATGCTCAATTTGATTTTTTGAATTTTAAATAGCACTTTATTTCATGCTGACCACCAACTTAATTTATACATTTTAAAATAAAATTATCCTAGAAGTTTTGTAAATACGGGAAAATTTTAATTAGTATTGGAGGTCATTAGATTGGACGCAAGTTTAAATATAATGATCTCTTCATAGCTTATTTGATGTTTAAGAGGCAACTTGTGTGATCTTAGCTTTGCAAGTTTTCTGTAATTTATGTAGCACAATAAAGGATACCTAGTTGAGTGTGTTATTGGACTCTGAGTTCTCAGCTAGTTTCATCTAAGCTTGGTTTATTATCATTTCTGCTTTGGATTTTTTTGTGCATCACATGAATACTTGGAAATCCATTTGTTTTCAGTGTAGTACCTAGGGTGAAGCAGATGCTGCACAAGTAAGTTTAAGGGAATAAAAGTCCCGACACTTACATACATGTTGAGGGGCACGATTTAAGAGACTGAAACAGTTTACATTAAACTGTTTTTATTTTCTGCCAGTAGACTCTATCTGCTTAAAAAAATAAAAATTGTTCAACCCAGTGTTCTCCAGCATCAGGACATTACAGTTGTAATCTATGTTGTAATCTTTTCAAATAAGAAAAGCTACTCCTTATTCTCTACAGTGTAGGCTTAATTTTAGAACCAATAATTTGCTATATCTGCATTATTGATATTTTTAAGTAGTAGTTTTAAAAATAATTATTTCTATGTGGAGGGTGTTTTAATTTGGGATTTTTTTTTCTTGTAACAGGTGCTATTTGTAAATATGAAGGGGGAAAGTCACTTAGTTAAAAGTCTAGCTTATGTCATAATTAAAATACAATTATACATGTCATGTTTGATTCTATTAAACTAGTGACAAAACAACTGGTCCCTTAGTTTCTTAGATTACCTTTCCCCCCATTTCACAAAAATATCTCTTTCCATATGATCTCATAATTGAGGCAAAGAAGCTAAGGGTTTATTTAAAATGTGTATAAGCTTGAATTTGGTCAACACTGCATAATTTGAAATCACTCTGCATTTGTCACTGCAGCTTACTGTATGCTTGAAAGGCCTTGTGTATTTGTCTTAATTTTAGTGAAAAAGAATTTCTGCCATTCATGTACAAAAAAATTACAAATACAGCAAACAAGATAAAAATGCTGGTTTGCATTAATACTGTTTTAGTCTTAAGAGCAATTTATATTATGTGAAATGCTGTTACACATATTTTGTTGGCCATATTTCATTTTGAGAAACAGTTGTTCAGGTACAAACATGAAAAAAAAAAACTAGCTATGACTCTTAATGTTCAATTGCAAAATAAAGATGTGCTTTAGTAATCTAAAGTATAGAAGTTTTGAAGATTATTTTATGGGAGTTTTTTCTTGGGCTTTTCTAACAGTGGTTCTGTTTAGTAATTGGTTATCAAGAATGATGAGTAAAATTTGTTTCTGGAGTTACTGACTCACATAGTGGCTGTATTTGAGGAAAGGGAGTAGGTGAGGAAGTAAAAGGGAGTTAGAAGATTAAACAGTGTCTGAAGAGGCCGGATGCAGTGGCTCACGCCTGTAATCCCGGCATTTTGGGAGGCTGAGGTGGGCGGATCATCAGGTCAGGAGATCGAGATCATCCTGACCAACATGGAGAAACCCCGTCTCTACTAAAAATACAAAATTTAGCTGGGAGTGGTGATGCACGCCTGTAGTCCCAGCTACTTAGGAGGCTGAGGCAGGAGGATCGCTTGAACGCAGGAGGTGGAGGTTGCAGTGAGCTGAGATTGCACCACTGCACCCCAGCCTGGCGACAAAGCAAGACTCTATCTCAGGAAGAAAAAAAAAAAAAAAAAAAGTCTGAGGAGAAGCTCCTCTTTCATTGTGGCCATTGCTTGGCTCCTCTGCTCTCCCAGTACCAACCCTCTATTCTGGTAATCCTAAGGCTCTCCTTCTATCCCTGAAGTCAGCTTGCCTAAGTGCAGTTAGATATGCCGTTTTTCCTCTGAAAGAAAGTACCTAAAGAAAAGGTAATAAAGCAGAAAGGTGATTTTTGATTATGCCATGCCTTTGTTCTTATGTACATGATAATTCGAACACTATAATGAGAATCAAAATGAGTTGCGACATCCTCTTCCCCATGCCCCAACCTAAGAAAAGCCCCCTCAGGCCGGGTGTGGTGGCTCACGCCTGCAATCCCAGCACTTTGGGAGGCCAAGGCAGGTGGATCACGAGGTCAGGAGATCGAGACCATCCTGGCTAACACGGTGAAACCCCGTCTCTACTAAAAATACAAAAAAAAATTAGCCGGGCGAGGTGGCGGGCGCCTGTAGTCCCAGCTACTCGGGAGGCTGAGGCAGGAGAATGGCGTGAACCCGGGAGGCGGAGCTTGCAGTGAGCTGAGATCGCGCCACTGCACTCCAGCCTGGCGGACAGAGCAAGACTCCGTCTCAAAAAGAAAAAAGCCTCCTCAAACCAATGGCAACCTCTTCAATTTCTGGTATTTTCTTCTGGGGTAAAAATGTGTACTTCCATTTGTGTGTACATACACATTTTGTTAAAGCCAACAAGGTTGTGCAGTATGTTCTTCTGCAGCTTGTTTTTTCGTCTTGGGATATATACAGATGTTGGGATATGTATGTCAGCATATTCAGATCTATCTTATTGTTTTTCACCACTGCCTAGTACTCTATCATATGATTATACTCTTAATTTCTTAATGGACACTTAGATGGTTTCCATTTCTGCTATGCAAACAAAGCTGCAATGAAAATCATACAAATATTTTTGTTAATTGTTGCAAGTGTATGCATAGCATACACTTGAGCAGTAGGGTTGCTAGGTCATAGGGCACCTGCATTTTCAGGTATTAATATTGTCTAGTTGTTCTCAGACACAATTATACCAGTTTATACTCTTCTACCAAAGCATATGAGAATGTCTGTTTCTCCACATTCTTATTAGAATTTCATGAAACTTAATTTACCTGCTTATCTCAGAGAAGAAATATTTTGACATTCATTTCTTCTGTAAGGCTAAGTAGCTTTATTGATCCCTTCTATTTTTTTTACACTACATTCCTATTGATTCCCTTTCCTCATTTTTATATTGGTTGTTTGACATTTTAATTGTATGAGATGTTGGAAATTAAGGAAACTAGTAATTTGTCAGTTATATGTTGCAAAAACCCATTGTACTTTGACTTTGTTTTGGGGGCTGATGGGAGGAATCTGAGGACATTTTTAATGCTTGTATAAACAAACATACCAATCTTCTTGATGACTTTTGAGTTTGGTGTATACCTACAAAGGTTTTACTCTAGTTCCTAGTTATATTCCATTTGTGACTGAAGCTTTCTTAATCACCATCCAAATAACCAACTCAGAAGACTGATACTCTGCTTTCTCCTTTTGATCTCCCTGGCCTTGTTGACTGCTCTCAATTATGCTAGAGCTCTTCCAGTTCCACCAGTTAAGCTGTAAGCTTGCTAAAATCAGTTGTGCTTATGTGCTTTCATATGCATACAAATTTATCTTTATTATGTCACTTAGTGCTATATTCCATAAGCCAATGAAGTGAGGGTGTGAAAAGAAGGTTGGGCTTTTGTGAAAGCCTTTTAACGTGAGTCACTAAAATTTTAAGGATTTTTATTTTTTTATTTTTCTTTATTTATTACTATTATTATTACCATTATTATTTGAGATAAGGTCTTGCTCTATTACCCAGGCTGGAATGCAGTGATGTGATCTAGCTCACTGCAATGTCTGCCCCCCAGGCTCAAGTGATCCTCATACCTCAGGCTTCCTAGAACCTGGGACCACAGGTGTGTGCCACCACACCCAGCTATTTTTTTTTTTTTTTTTGGAGACGGGATTTCACCATGTTGCCCAGGCTGGTCTTGAACTCCTGGGCTCAAGTGATCCACCCACCTACCCACGCACCTTGGCTTCCCAAAGTGCTGAACCACCACACCCAGCCTAAGGATTAATTTTTTTAATTTATTGAAAACAGATATGACCAAGACAACTATGAGAGACTAACAAAACTACAGGTGACGCACTTAAGGTTTTTTGTTTTTGTTTTGCTTGCAAGAAAGACTAAGGGATTACAAGGAGGCTTAAACCTATTGACAAAAGCCTTGGCGCTACATGAAAAGAATCACAAATGAATATACATGTATGGTTTTTAAGCTAAAACCAAATGCATATTGGGTTTTTTTCCCTCCTTTAAATGGTTTTTCATTTAATCAAGTACTAGTTCTGATCCCATCAGATATGTGGTCTTCTACAATGTATGTAGCAATTTCTCTGTTGAAAAAAATGCAGGCAGTTTTAAAATGTTTGCAGTTAAAATTGATATAGTTTTTTACATTTATCAATTTTTATCAAGTTACTTTTATACATTTCATTTTTTTCCTTATATATATATATATTTTAGACATGGTGTCTCTGTCACCAGACTGGAGTGCAGTGGGGCAATAACAGCTCATTGCAGCCTTGAATTCTTGGTTTCAAGCAATCTTCTCACATGAGTCCCCCAAACTCCAGAGTAGCCATGCCATTGTACCTGGCTAATTTATTTATTTTTTTGTAGAGCAGGGTCTTGCTTTGTTTCCCAAGGTGGTCTCAGAACTCCTACTCCTAGCTTTTTGATGGCACCACTGCACTTAACTTGGGCGACAGAGTGGGACCCTGTCTCAAAAATAAAACAAGGCTGGGCGCGGTGGCTCACGCCTGTAATCCCAGCACTTTGGGAGGCCAAGGTGGGCGGATCACAAGGTCAGGAAATCGAGACCATCCTGGCTAACAGTGACACGCCATCTCTACTAAAAATACAAAAAATTAGCCAGGCGTGGTGGCTGGCGCGTGTAGTCTCAGCTACTCAGGAGGCTGAGGCAGGAGAATGGTGTGAACCCAGGAGGTGGAGCTTGCAGTGAGCCGAAATCGCACCGCTGCACTCCAGCCTGGGCAACAGGGCAAGACTCCGTCTCAAAAAATAATAACAATAATAATAATAATAAAACAAAAACCAGAAAACTCAATGAACACAAAGCATGCGATAAACTCTCTTCAACACACAGTGAGATACATTAAATTGTCAAAACCCAAAGACAAAGAATTTTGAAAGCAGAAAGAGAAGAAACTCATCAGGTAGAAGGAATCTTTAATAAGATTAGCAACAGATTTCTACTGGAAACAACAGAAGCCATGAGGCAGTGAAATGCCATATTTAAAGTTGGGGAAATCTGTATCAGCTGGATGCGGTGGCCTATGCCTGTAATCCCAGCACTTTGGGAGTCCAAGGTGAGAGGATCACTTGTGGCCAGGTGTTAGAGACAAGCCAGGGTAATATAGAGAAACCCTGTCTCTACAAAAAAAAAAAAAAAAATTTGTTTTTAATTAGCCGGGTGTGGTGGCATGTGCCTGTAGACCCAGCTACTTTGGAGGCTGAAGTGAGAGGATCACTTAAGCCCAGGAGGTTGAGGCTGCAGTGACCTATGACAGTACTACTACACTCTGGCCTGGGCAACAGAGCAAGATCTTGTCTCACATAAATAAATAGAAGATATACAATGGATTCCTCAGAAACAAAAAGGGTCATAAATGATTATGAACAATTAATTATATGCCATCAAACTGAATAACCTAGAAGACACAAAGTCCTGGAAACATACAACCTACCAGGACTTAATCTAGAAGATATAGAAAGCCTGAACAGAACTCTAACAAATAAGGAAATTGAAGTAGCAATTGCTAACAAAAAAAGCCCGGGACCAGATGGTTTCATGGCTGAATTCTACCAAACATTCCAAGAGGAATTAATACCAATACTTCTCATACTCTTTTAAAAAATAGAAGTAGAGAGGATACCTCCAAACTCATTTTATGAGACCGGCGTCACCATGATACCAAATTCAGATGAAGACATGATAAAACCACAGGCTAATATATCTGATAAACAGATGGAAAATTCTTTAATAAAATACTAGCAAACTGAATTTGAAAACACATCAAAAAGATTATATACCCTGACCAAGTGGGATTTATCCCTGGGATGCAAAATTTGTTTAACATATGTAAATCAGTTACTGTGATACACATTAACAGAATAAAAAGATAAAAAAGCTCAAATCCGTTTTTGATAAGAACTCTCAAAAAAACAAGTATAGAAGGAAATTTCCTTAATACAAAAGGCTATTAATGAAAAGCCCACAGGAAACATCAAAATAAATGAGAGAAAACTAAAAATTTTCCATTAGATCTAGTACAGGGCAAGGAGGCCCACTCTCACCAGTTCTATTCAACAGAGTACTGGAAGAACTAGCAAGAACAATCACACAAGAAAAAGAAATAGGCCGGGCACGGTGGCTCAAGCCTGTAATCCCAGCACTTTGGGAGGTCGAGATGGGCAGATCACGAGGTCAGGAGATCGAGACCACCCTGGCTAACACGGTGAAACCCCGTCTCTACTAAAAAAATACAAAAAACTAGCTGAGCATGGTGGCGGGCGCCTGTAGTCCCAGCTACTCGGGAGGCTGAGGCAGGAGAATGGCGTAAACCCAGGAGGCGGAGCTTGCAGTGAGCCGAGATCGCGCCACTGCACTCCAGCCTGGGTGACAGAGCGAGACTCTGTCTTAAAAAGAAAATAAAAGAAATAAAAGGTATCCAAATAGAAAAGGAAGAAGTGAAATTATCCTATTTGCAAGTAACATGTTCTTGTATGTAAAAACCCTAAACACTCCACAAAAAAAAAAAAAAACGATTAGAACTAATAAATCCAGTAAAGTTGCAGGATACAAAATCAACATACAAAAATCCGTTTTGTTTCTTCACAGCAATAATGATTATCTGAAAAGGGAATCAAGAAAACAATCCCATTTACAATAGCATCAAAAAGAATAAAATACATAAGAATAAATTTAACCTATGAGGTGAAATATCTGTACAATAAAAACTATAAAACATTGATAAAAGAAATTGAAGAAGATATAAATTGGAAATGTATCCCATGTTCATGGATTGGAAAAATGGTTAAAATGTCTGTGTACTATCCAGAATACTGATTCAACACAATTTCTATGAAAATTCCAAAGGCATCATTCATAGAAATAGAAAACAACAATTCTAAAATGTGTATGGAACCAAAAAAGACCCTAAATAGCCAACACAATCTTAAGAAAGAACAATGTTGGGCCAGGCTCAAGCTTGTAATCCCAGCACTTTGGGAGGCCAAGGCAGGCAGATCACCTGAGGTCGGGAGTTCAAGACCAGCCTGACCAACATGGCAAAACCCCATCTCTACTAAAATACAAAATTAGCTGGGCATGGTGGCAAATGCCTATAAATCCCAGCTACTGGGGAGGCTGAGGCAGGAGAATTGCTTGAACCCAGGAGGCAGAGGTTGTGCTGAGCTGAGATCGCGCCATTGCACTCCAGCCTGGGCAACAAGAGCGAAACTCCATCTCAAAAAAAAAAAAAAAACATGTTGAGACATCACTCTTCCTGATTTCAACTTATATTACAAGGCTATCATCAAAATATTATGGTACTGATGCGAAAACAGACACATAGAACAATGGAGCAGAATAGAGTCCAAAAATACACTGCTGATATATGGTTAAATGGTTTTTGGTAAGGATGCCTTTCAACAAATTATGCTGGGAAAACGGAAAATCCACATGCAAAACAATGAAATTAGACCCTTCTACTATGCACAAAAATCAATTCAAAATTGAATAAATACTTAAATATAAGACCTGAAACTGTAAAAATCCTAGAAGAAAACGTAGGAGAACTTCCTGACATTGGCCTTAACAATAACGTTTTTGGATATCACACCAAAAGGTCTGGCAACAAAACAAAAACAAGTGGGACCACATCAAACTAGTAAGCTTCTGCATAGCAAAAGAAACAATTAACAAAATTAAAAGGCAACCCACACTTGGGACACATTTGCAAACCATATATCTTTTTTTTTTTTTTGAGTCTTGCTCTGTCACCGAGGCTGGAGTGCAGTGGTGCAATCTCAGCTCACTGCAACCTCTGCCTCCCAGGCAATTCAAGCAATTCTCCTGCCTCAGCTTCCCAAGTAGCTGGGACTACAGGCACGTTCCACCACTCCCGGCAAATTTTTGTATTTTTAGTAAAGACGGGGTTTCACCATGTTGGTCAGGCTGGTCTCGAATTCCTGATGTCAGGTGATCTGCCTGCCTCGGCCTCGCAGAGTGCTAGATTACAGGCGTGAGCCCAGCCTTGCAAACCATGTATCTGATAAGGGGTTAATATCCAAAATATGTAAAGAACTCACAACTAAATAGCAAAAATAAATAACCCAATAGCATAAATTACCCAGTTATTAAATGGACAAATGACCTGAATATTTTTCCAAAGAAGGCATAAAAATGGCCAACAGGTATGTGAAAAGGTGCTCAATATCACTAATCATGGAAATGCAAGTTAAAACCACAATGAGATACCACCTCACACTTATGAAGACAATCATTAAGTGTCAGGGAAGGTGTGGAGAAAAGGCAACCCTTGTACACTGTTGGTGGGAGTATAAATTGGTACAACCATTATGCAAAACAGCAGAGTTACATTGAAAAAATAAACACGGAGCTACCATATGATCCAGATATGATAAAAGACAGAGGAAGTATCTCTCTTCTGGGTATCTTCCCAAAAGGCGATGAAATCAGTACATCATAAAGATAGCTGTTTTCATCCATTGAAGTACAGAAAGAGGCAGGGCGCCGTGGCTCACACCTATAATCCCAGCACTTTGGGAGGCTGAGGCAGGTGGATCACCTGAGGCCAGGAGTTCAAGACCAGCCTGGCCAATATAGTGAAAACTCTCTACTAAAAACACAAAAATTAGCCGAGCATGGTGGTACATGCCTGTGATCCCAGCTACTCGGGAGGCTGAGACAGGAGAATCACTTGAACCTGGGAGGCGGAGGTTGCAATGATCTGAGGTTGTGCCACTGCATTCCAGCCTGGCAACAGAGCAAGACTCCATCCCAAAAAAAGAAAAAAAGGACAGAAAGGGAAAAAAAAAAGATCTCCACACTCCCATGTTTTAGCAGCATTATTTAGAGTATAGCCAAGATATGCAAACAGCCTAAGTGTCTGTCGACAGATGAATGGATAAAGGAATTTGCAACACCATGGATAAACCTAGAGGACATTATGCTAGTTGGAATAAGCTAGACACAGAAGAATACTGCACAGTTTTAATTATATGTGGAACCTTTTAAAAGCTACTAAACCGGGCGCGATGGCTTATGCCTATAATCCCAGCCCTTTGGGAGGCTGAGGCGGGAGGATTGCTTGAGCTCAGAAATGTGAGACCAGCCTGGGCAACATGGCAAGCCCCTGTCTCTCCAGAAAAAAATTTTAGAATTAGCCTGATGTGGTAGCATACACCTGTAGTCCTGACTACTTGAGAGGCTGAGGTAGGAGCATCACTTGAGGCTGGGGGGGTCAAGGCTGCAGCGAGCCTTTTTGGTACCACTGCACTCCAGTGTAGATGACAGATCAAGGCCCTTTACGAAAAAATAAATTGAAAAATTTTTAAAGCTACTGAAAGATAAGAGAGGAAGTATCTAGGAGACATTGTGTTTAGCAGTCACTTTTTAGATAAAACTCTAAAAGAACAATTTGTGAAAGAAAAAAATTTATAATTAGACTTCATTAAAATTAAAACCTTATACTCTGCAAAACACATTGTTAAGAGAATGAAAAGACAAGGGAGAATGTTTGCAAAATACATATCTGTCAAAGAACTGATGTCCAATGTGCACAAAGAACTCTTAAAAGTAAACAGTAAGAGCCGGGCGCAGTGGCTCAAGCCTGTAATCCCAGCACTTTGGGAGGCCGACATGGGTGGATCACAAGGTCAGGAGATCGAGACCATCCTGGCTAACAGGGTGAAACCCCGTCTCTACTAAAAATACAAAAAAACTAGCCGGGTGTGGTGGCGGGCGCCTGTACTATCAGTTACTCGGGAGGCTGAGGCAGGAGAATGGCATAAACCCGGGGGGCAGAGCTTGCAGTGAGCCGAGATGGTGCCACCGCACTCCAGCCTGGGCGACAGAGCGAGACTCCATCTCAAAAAAAAAAAAAAAGAAATCCATGGAATGTACAACACACAAAGAGTGAAACCTAAGGTAATTGATGGATTTTAATAAATAATGTATTGGCCAGGCGCGGTGGCTCACGCCTGTAATCCCAACACTTTGGGAGGCCGAGGCGGGCGGATCACGAGGTCAGGAGATCGAGACCATCCTGGCTAACACGGTGAAACCCCGTCTCTACTAAAAATACAAAATACTAGCCGGGCATGGCGGTGGGCACCTGCAGTCCCAGCTACTCGGGAGGCTGAGGCAGGAGAATGGCGTAAACCCCGGGGGGCAGAGCTTGCAGTGAGCCGAGATGGTGCCACCGCACTCCAGCCTGGGGGACAGAGAGAGACTCCGCCTCAAAAATAATAATAATAATGTATCAATACTGGTTCATCAATTGTAAGAAATGTACAGCAGTAATGCAAGATGTTAATAGAGAACACTGTGGGGTAGAAGTTATATGGAAACTCTACTTTGTCCTCAATTTTTCTGTTAACCTCAAACTGCTCAAAAAAAAATAAAGCCTATTATCAAAAATGTATAGGCAGCCCCACCCCCAACATTTCCCATCCTCTTCTCATGCTTTATTTGTGTGCCTCACGTACTATATATTTTACTTATTTATTTTGGCTTGCAGTCTAATTGTGTACTAGAATATCAGCTTTAGAAAGGTAGGGATGTTGTATTGCTCATTGCTGTATCCCCAGTGCCTAGAACAGTGCCTGAAATGTAACCCCTTAGATTTTTGGTGATTTTTTAAAGCTAGTTCTGAAAGATTCATCAACTGTTTTATTTCAATGAATTGAAGAGTCTGACATAGAAAGGCATTTGTAAACAAACATTGAGAATATGATGAGATGTTTCTTTAATAGGCACCAGTAGGCCAACAGAGAAATCCACCAATAAAAAGTAAATGTAAGCTTTCTTTCTTTTTTTCTACAATGTTTTTTCTTATTGGTGACTCACAGAACTTTCTTTTAAGAGACGGCGTCTTGCTATGTCCCTAGGCTGAAGTGCAGTGACGCCATCATAGCTCACTGTAACCTCGAACTCCTGAGCTCAAGGAATCCTCCCACCTCATGCTCCTATGTAGCTAGGACTACAGGTGTGTGCCACAAAACCTGTGTAATATGTATATATATATTATATATACACATATATATATAATACATATGTGTATTAATACACACACACACATAGATGTATATTTGTGAAGACGATGTCTTGCCATGTTGCCCAGGCTAGTTTCAAACCCCTGCCTCAAGTGATCATTCCTGCCTCACCCTCCCAAAGTGCTGGGATTACAGGAGTGATCCACCACGTCTGGCCAGCTTTCTTCCTCTTCCTCTCTCCTCTCTCCTCTCTCCTCTCTCCTCTCTCCTCTCTCCTCTCCCCTNTCCTCCTCTCCCCTCCTCTCCCCTCCTCTCCCCTCCTCTCCCCTCCTCTCCTCTCCTCTCCTCTTCTCTTCTCTCGCTTTGTCACCCAGGCTAGAGGACAGTGGCACAGTCTCGACTCACTGCAACCTCTGCCTCCCAGGTCAAGTGATTCTTATGCCTTAGCCTCCCCAGTAGCTGGGATTACAGGCACCCACCACCACGCTGGGCAAATTCTTGTATTTTTAGTAAAGGCAAGGTTTTCACCATGTGGGCCAGCCTGGTCTCGAACTACAGGCTTCAAATGATTCACCCATCTCGGCCTCCCAAAGTGCTGGAATTACAGGCGTGAGCCACTGTGCCTGGCCTGGCCAGCTTGCTTTTTTTTTTTTTTTTTTTTTTTTTCCGACATTCTGTAGCCCAAGCTGGAGTGCAGTGGCGCAGTGTCTGTTCACTGCAACTTCCACCTCCTGGGTTCAAGCGATTCTCCCACCTTAGCCTCCTAAGTAGTGGGATTATGGGCATGCACCACCAGGCCCAGCTAATTTTTGCATTTTTAGTAGAGCCAGGGTTTCGCCATGTTGGTCAGGTCTCCAATTCCTGACCTCGTGATCTGCCCGCCTTGGCCTCCCAAAGTGCTGGGATTACAGGCGTGAGCCTTGAGCCACGGTGCCCGGCCCCAGCTTGTTTTCTTAAAGATCCATGTTAACTGATTTCTTTCAGTGAATGGAAATGCTTGGTGAATAAGATACTTTCTAAGCAAAACTTTAGAATAGGTTATTAGAACTTTTTCTTTCCCCATTGTGCACTATATTATATTGCGCCGGTAAAAACATCCTGCTTTAAAAGGCAAATGTAAGCATGCTTTCTTTAGGTTGCATCATAAACTGTTTTCTTTTAGTGACTGAAAGAGTTTGACACAGGAAGGCATTTTAAAGAACAAACACTGAGACTATGTTATCACAATATGTTTCCTTCTCTAATAGGCCCATTTTTTTAAAAAGCCTGTAGTGGAGATAAAATCCTAAGCAATATTCAGTATCCTAAGTGGAGACAGAATCCTAAGCAATATTCAATAAATTCAATATTAATCAAGGAAAGAAGAAGGAACCAGGAGCAGATAAATAGCAAGATGTCATATTTAAACCCAGTTATACTGATAATCGTATTAAATATAAATAGTCTTTTAAAAAAAGCAGGTCAGAGGTTGCTGGGGCTGGTGGTAAGAGGAGGGACGGTCCAAAAAGGAACACAAGGAATCTTTTGGCAGTGAGACTGTTCTGTTTTGATCATGGTGGTTTTATGGGCATATAAAACTTTCAAAAGGAACTCAGTGGGCCAGGCGCAGTGGCTGAAGCCTGTAATCCCAGGACTTTGGGAGGCCGAGGCGGGCGGATCACGAGGTCAGGAGTTCGAAACCAGCCTGGCCAACATGGTGAAACTCCATCTCTACTAAAAATAGAAAAATTACCTGGGCGTGGTGACAGGTGCCTGTAATCCCAGCTGCTCGGGAGGCTGAGGCAGGAGAATAGCTTGAACCCAGGAGGCAGAGTTTGCAGTGAGCCAAGATCATGCCATTGCATTCCAGCCTGGGCGACAAGAGCGAGACTTCGTCTCAAAAAAAAAAAAAAAAGTAACTGAATTGCACACTTTAAATGGGTGCAGCTTATTGGAGGCAAATTATTTCTCAGAAAAGTTTGCACATATTTGTTAAATTTATCCCAAGTATTTAATGTTTTTTGATGTTTTTGTAACTGGTAATTTAAAGTACCAAGTTTAAATGGTTTGTGTCTAGTATGTAGAAATACAATTGGTGTATTTATTAATCTTGCGCCCTGAAAACTTGCTGAAATCACTTATTAGTTCTAATTTCCATTTCATAGAGTCTTTAACATCTTTAGCATCTTGCTTTTGAATCCATATGCCCTTTTTTTCTGTTTCTTTCCTTATTTTATTGACTAGGACCTTCATTACAATGTTGAATAGAAGTGGCGAGAGTGGACATCTTTGTTCTACATTTTAGAGGTAAAGTGTTCGTTCTTTCACCGTCAAATGTAATATTAGCTGTAGGCATTTTTTTGGACTTTCCTCTACCACATTGAAGAAGTATCCTTCTAATGCTACTATCCTGAAAGTTTTTACCATAAATGGCTTCATATTCTGTCAACTGCAAAATCTGTACACAGAGCTATCAACATTATTGAGAGAAATTAAAGAAGACACAAATAGTGTGGAAAACTCAATAGTGTTCAGATCGCAGTTGTCTCTAAACTGACGTATAGATTCAAAGTATCCCAATCAAAATCCAAGCATTTTTTTTTTTTTTCCTAAAATTGACAAGCTGATTCTATGAACATTTTAAAATGTCATGAAAAATTAGCCAGACATGGTGGCGGGTGCCTATAATCCCAGCCACTGAGGAGCCTGAGGCAGAAGAATTGCTTGAACCCAGGAGGCGGAGGTTGCAGTGAACTGAGATCGTGCCCCTGCACTCCAGCCTGGGTGACAGAGCAAGACTCCGTCTTGAAAAAAATTTTAAAAAATAGTAATAAATAAAAATGGAAGGAAAGCTGTGGACAGTCTCCCCCAAAATATGTACATCACACATATAAAATTTTGTATAAAACATCAGGGGTTTTATGAACCTTTGGAAGCCTATCCATGAGTCTCAAGTTAAGACTCTGATTCAGGCTGGGTGCGGTGGCTCAAGCCTGTAATCCCAGCACTTTGGGAGGCCACGGTGGGCAGATCACTTGAGGTCAAGAGTTCGAGATCAGCCTGGCCAACATGGTGAAACCCCGTCTCTACTAAAAATATAAAAATTAGCTGGGCGTGGTGCGGCACACACCTGTAGTCCCAGCTACTCGGGAGGCTGAGTCAGGAGAATCACTTGAACCCTGCAGGCAGAGGTTGCAGTGAGCTGAGATTGTACCACTGTACTGCAGCCTGGGTGGCAGAACGAGACTCCATCTCAAAAAAAAAAAAAAAAAAAAAAAGACTCTGATTGTCCCAATAATTATGAAAGATATTTTATTATATGATAAATTCCCTGGCCAGGCACAGGGGCTCATGCCCATAATCTCAACACTATGGGAGGCTGAGGCCGGAAGATCGCTTGAAGCCAGGAGTTCAATACCAGCATGAGCAACAAAGTGAGACCACAATCTTTACAAAATAAAAATTATAAAATAAAACAAATTAGCTGGAGACAGTGGCATGTGCCTGTAGTCCCAGTTACTTGGGAGGCTGGGGTGAGAGGATCATTTGAACCCAAGAGTTCAAAGTTGCAGTGAGCTAGTGCCATTAGTGAGCTAGTGAGCCGCAGTGCCACTCAACTGCAGCCTGGGTGACAAAGCAAGGCTCTGTTTCTAAATAATCAAATAAAATAGTAAAGTAAAATAAATAAATAAAACAAATTCCCTTACATATAGAGATTTCGTGAAGTTGTTCCTTTTATCTTTATGTTCATTCCTGTGGCTTTGTAATAAAGTAAGTATTGATAGGCACGTAAGTCTTCTGTGCCTTGTTTTCTTGGTTTTTCTTACCCTTCTACAGAAAGCCACACCCCCTAATAATACTTTCGAGATTTATTTATTGAAATTACATTAACCCTGTAGATTGAAAAGGACATTTACACAAAATGAGGATCCTCTTACAAGAACATGTAACATCTTTGCAAGTATTCACATCTTCTTTTATGTCCTTCACTAATTTTCTTAAGTTTTAAATATTGTTTTTTCTCTAAATGCTGAAAGTAGTGGTTGATATTATAAATGGAATTTTAAAGTTATATTTCCCTATAACTTATTGTTCTGAGAAAAAGGAAAACTTGATTTTTTAATGTTTTATTAAGTCTGGTAATGGCTTGTTAATTTTTTTTTTTTTTTTTTTTTTTTGAGATAGAGTTTCACTCTTGTCTCCCAGACTGGAGTGCAATGGCCCGATCTCAGCTTGCTGCAACCTCCCCACCCTGTGTTTAAGTGATTCTCCTGCCTCAGCCTCCAAAGTAGCTGGGATTACAGGCACCTGCCACCATGCCCAGCTAATTTTTTTTTTTTAAGTAGAGATGAGGTTTCACCATGTTAGCCAGACTAGTCTCGAACTCCTGACCTCAGCTGAGCCGCCCACCTTGGCCTCCCAAAGTGCTGGGTTTACAGGTATGAGCCACTGCGTTTGGCCACTTGTTAATTTTAAATAGGTTTTTATTTGCTCCTTTTGACTTAATATGTAAACATAATGATTTGGTCTCTTCCTTTTCAATATTGATTACTTATTTTTTTCTCTATTTCTGGCCACCTAGGCCAACCAGCAAACTACTGAATAATAACCATGCTAAGAAACATTTGTATCTTGGTGCTACTTTAATGGTGTTTCAAATTTTTGTATGATGTTTTCTGTTGATTTTCTGATGCATACTGTTCATTGATTTTCTGAGTCATACTGTTCACTATTTTAAAGAACTTTTTATTATAGTTCACCATTTTTTAATCACAAATAGCTATTTAGTTGAATAAAGTGTCTTTGGGGGCATGTATTGTAATAATCGTGTGAATTTTCCCCACATTTTATTAATGACTTCATGCAATTGAAATTTTCTTACATTCTGGCTGGGCGGGGTGGCTCACGTCTATAATCCCAGCACTTGGGAGGCCAAGGCGGGAGGGTCACTTAAGGTCAGGAGTTCAAGCGTCTCCACTAAAGATACAAAAATTAGCAGGGCATGGTGGCGCGTGCCTGTTGTCCCAGCTACTGCGGAGACTGAGGCTGATGCTTAAACCCAGGAGGCAGATGTTGCAGTGAGCTGAAATTGCCCCACTGCACTCCAGCCTGGGTGACAGAGCGCGACTCTGTCTCAAAAAAAAAGAATTCCCTAAATGATCCCCCATTTTCTTTACAGTGTTTTATTTTTTATGTGCTGCTGGATTTTGTTTCTTCACTTTTCTTTGTTTAGAAAATATTATCCTTTTTGAAAATATTATCTTGAAGATTACCTTTGTGGCCTGAAATTCTTTTTCCTGATTAAATCCAAACTGGTGCTTTTTTGGTAGATAGTGGAGTTTATTATCTTAGATAAAATTTGGCTAATAAGTGAAAATTGGTTGAATTTAAAAGACTATTATGAATAAGAGTAACTTATTCCAAACCTAGGAAGACTCCTACCCAATATTTTCTTTTATCTTCCCTAAGCCATGTATTCTAATAAATACAAAGCAAATGTTGATGTTAAGTGGAATACTAAAACCTATATTCACAGTGTTTTTTAAAAATGTCTTTCACTTAGTGTAAGCCATGAGGATGGATTCCTTAAGAAAAAAAAATTGAAGAAAAAAGGAGTTCAAGTTGTCATACTAAGTTTAATAAACCTCACTAAATGAAAATACTAATTATTAGGTTGAACTATATATGAAATAGACAGCCAGGCAGGGTGGCTCATGCCTGTAATCCCAGCACGTGGGAGGCCAAGATGGGAGGATTGCTTGAACTCACAAGCCTGGACAACACGGCAAAACCCCATCTCTACAAAAAAACATAAAAATTAGCCAGGCATGGTGGTGTGCACCTGTAATCTCAGCTACTTGGGAGGCTGAGGTGGGAGAATTGCTTGAGCCCAGGAGGTTGAGGCTTCAGTGAGCCATGATTGCACCACTGCACTCCAGCCTGGGCAACATAGCAAGACCCTGTCTCAAAAAAAAAGAAGCAAAAAGCAAGAAGGAAGAAGGAGGAGGAGGAGGAGGAGGAGGAGGGGGAGGAGGAGGAGGAGGAAGAAGAAGAAGAAAAAGAAGAGGAGAAAAGAAAAGACTCATATTTTACCATATCAACTTGGCAATTTTCATATTTCATTCTACTACTAAAATGTCATTGGTTCAAATATAGATTTGGCATCTTACAGATCTAGCTTATCCCTAGCAAAGATGCACTGGCCCAGAAGATTGGGTAAGGCAAACTTGAGGCTTCACTAGGAAATTAAACAGAGAATTCAGCAGGACAGAAAAGCCTAAAACCAGTATTTCCAAAAGTCATTAACTCACCTTACCTATGTGGAAATGTTCACATATACAAAAGACTCTCAGATCTCTCACATGCTAGCACAAAGAGAAGCTGAAATAATTCAACCTGAAAATGAACCCAGGGAGTAGGTAAGTTGATGATGTTCACATGACTATGGGAAGTAGCACAAATTAGATTTTCTGATCTGTACTGTTATGTTCATCTTCGGTAACTGTGTCTGGGTTGCTACCTCAGTAATCATACTTCAGCTGGGTTACTGAAGAAGTAGATGAAAGAACTTTTGACTTGGTAATATTTCACAGGAAAGTAATGCACGTCCAATATCTGTGTCATCAAATCTCACCTGCATTAGGACTCTTTCTTTTTTTTTTGAGACTGAGTCTTGCTCTGTTGCCCAAGCTGGAGTGCAGTGGCATGATCTCGGCTCACTGCAACCTCTGCCTCCTGGGTTCAAGCAATTCTCTGCCTCAGCCTCCCGAGTAGCTGAGAGTACAGGCGCCCACCACCACGCCCAGCTATTTTTTGTATTTTTAGTAGGGACGGGGTTTCACCATCTTGGCCAGGCTGGTCTCGAACTCCTGACCTCGTGATCCACCCGCCTCGGCCTCCCAAAATGCTGGGATTACAGGCATGAGCCACTGCGCCTGGCTTAGGACTCATTCATTTATAATTGACATGCTACCATTTTTCATATCTGAATGAGCACTGTCCTCCTAAATAGTCAAGTATAGATGCTGGGCATGTATTTCAATATCGAAGGTGGTGATCAGAATTTCTATAGGTAGTCATCTTCAGAACCTGCCTAGGGCTTATGCAAAACATGTTTTTAATCCTTTCTACAAGTCGCTTTCTTTTAATTAAAATGTTTAATCTGTTTACTTTTTTGTTTTGTGTTGTGTGTTTTTTTGGACAGAGTCTCACTCTGTCGCCCAGGCTGGAATGCAATGGCATGATCTCAGCTCACTGCAACCTCCAACTCCCAGGTTCAAGGCATTCTCCTGCCTCAGTCTCCCAAGTAGCTGGGACTACAGGTGTGCACCATCACGCCCAGCTAATTTTTTGTATGTTTAGTAGAGATGAGATTTCATCATGTTAGCCAGGCTAGTCTCGAACTCCTGACCTCAGGTGATCCTCCCACCTTGGCCTCCCAAAGTGGTGGGATGACAGGCGTGAGCTACCCATTTACATTTAATGTAATACTGATAAAATAGTATTAAATCTGCCATTTAACTACTTTTTAAATATGTTTTGTGTTTATTTTGTCTCTCCTTCCATTACTACCTGATTTTGTGTTAGATATTTTCTCATGTGCCGTTTTAATTACTTCATTTATTTTACTATACATATTTTTGTTGTTTTCTTAGTGGTTTCCCTAAAGAGTTTAATGAGCAGCTTAATTTATAATAATTTAGTGTGAATGAATACCAATTTAATTTCAATAGGATACAAAAACTTGGCCTTTATATTGATCCATTTTCTCACCCCTCCTTTGTGCTGCATCATTATATGAAATATTTATACTGGGTATACATATCAGCATAGATAACATAAACTATTTGTGCAGGTGTCTTTTAAGTCAGATAGGAGACCAAGTGTTAACAAAAAATGCATATATACTGTGTTTCATGGTTGTCTATGAGTAACTCACTAATGCTCTTTCTTCCTTTTTGCAGATATGAGTTGCTATGTAGTGTTCGTTCATTTCATCCTAAAAGACTACATTTAGTATTTTTTGTGGGCAGGTCTACTAGTGAGAAATTGTCTCCTTGGTGTTGTTTAAATTTAGAAATATCCTGGCTGGGCATGTGGCTCACACCTGTAATCCCAACACTTTGGGAGACTGAGGCAGGTGGATCACCTGAGGTCAGGAGTTCAATACCAGCCTGAGCAACATGGTTAAACCCTGCCTCTACTAAAAACACAAAAAATAGCTGGGTGTGGTGGTGCACACCTGTACTTCCAGCTACTTGGGAGGCTGAAGCAGGAGAATCACTTGACCCCGGGAGATGGAGTTTGCACTGAGCCAAGATCGTGCCACTGTACTCTGGCCTGGGCAACAGAGCAAGACTCTGTCTCAAAAAAAAAAAAACTTTTTTTTAGAAATATCTTAATTTCTCCTCCACTTTTGTAGGGCAGTTTCACTGGATAGAAAATTCTTAGTTGACAGTTTTTTATTTCAGCACTTCCTTTTTTTTTTTTTTGAGACGGAGTTTTGCTCTTGTTGACAAGGCTGGAGTGCAGTGGTGAGATCTCAGCTCACTGCAACCTCTGCCTCCTGGGTGCAAGTGATTCTTCTGCCTCAGGCCTCCCAAGTAGCTGGGATTACAGGCACCTGCCACCACGCCCACCTAATTTTTTTGTATTTTTAGTAGAGAAGGGGTTTCATCATGTTGGCCAGGTTGATCTCAAACTCCTGACCTCAGGTGATCCACCTGCCTCGGCCTCCCAAAGTGCAGGGATTACAAGCATGAGCCACTGGGCCTGGCCTCTTTCAGCACTTCCAATATATCATCCCTTTGCCCACTGGCCTGCATGATTACTGCTGAGAAATCAGTCATTAATCTTATTAAGGATGTCTTGTATGTAATGGGTCATGCTTCTCTTGCTACTTTCTAAGTTCTCTCTCTGTCTTTGTTTTTCAGTAGTTTGATTATGACATACCAGGTGTGGATGTCTTTGAATTTATCCTTCTTGGAGTTCAGTGAATTTCTTTTTTTTTTTTTTTTTTTTTTTGAGACAGAGTCTCACTCTGTCACCCAGGCTGGGGTACAGTGGCCAGATCTCAGCTCACTGCAAGCTCCGCCTCCCGGGTTTACGCCATTTTCCTGCCTCAGCCTCCCAAGTAGCTGGAACTACAGGCGCCCGCCACCTTGCCCGGCTAGTTTTTTGTATTTTTTAGTAGAGACGGGGTTTCACCATGTTAACCAGGATGGTCTCGATCTCCTGACCTCATGATCCACCCGTCTCGGCCTCCCAAAGTGCTGGGATTACAGGCTTGAGCCACCGTGCTGGGCGAGTTTCTTAAACATGTTTATTAATGTTTTCAACAAATTTGGCAAATTTCAGCCATTATTTCTTCAAATACTCTTTCTATTCTTTTCTCTCTCCTCCCCTTTTGAGCCTCCAATTGTACATATGTTGTTACACTTAATGTTTGTATTAGTTTTCTAAGGTTACTATAACAAAGTTTCACAAACTACAACCTTGAATGGTTTAAGATAGCAGAAATGTGTTTTTTCACTATTCTGGAGGCTAGAAGTCCTAAATCAAGGTGTGGGGAGGGCCATGCTCTCTCTGAAGTATCCAGTAGATAATACTTCCTTGCTTGTTCTAGCTTCTGTTCAGGGTTCAATGGCAATCCTGGGCATTTCAAACTACTAGATGCAGCACTTTAATCTCAGTCTCTGTCTGTCATATGGCTACCTTCCCCTTGTTTTTATCTACACAGTCTTTTCTCTGGGGGTGTGTGTTTCTTTGTCCAAAGTTCTCTTTCTCATAAGCCGCAGTCATTTTGGATTGGAGTCTACTCTAATGACCTCAAGTCATTAGATCTTAACTTGATTACATCTGTAAAGAGCCTTTCTAAAGGGTCTTTTCCGGGGTCACATTGACAGATACTGGAGTTAGCACTTCAGCATACCTTTGGGGGAATACAATTCAACTCATAACAGTGTCCCACAGATCACTGAGGCTATGTTCATTGTTCTTCATTACTTTTGCTTTCTGTTCCTCACACCGGATGGTCTTAATTGACCTACATTAAATTCACTGATTCTTTCTTGTGCCAGCTCAAATCTGCGAATGAGCTACTCTAGTGAATTCTTTATTTCAGTGATTGTACTTTTGCATATTCAGAGTTACTATTTACTTCATTTTGTATAATTTTTATCTATGTTCTCTGTTTAAGACATCAGTCTTATAGTTTTCTTAGTAATTTACATTTGGTTTCCTTGGTGAGTGTGTGTGTGTGTGCATGTGTGTGTGTTTTGTTGTTTTGTTTTGAGACAGCATTTTGCTCTGTCTCCCAGGCTGCAATGCAGTGGTGTGATTATGGCTCATTGCAGCATTGACCTCCCACCATGCCTGGGTAAATTTTTTATTCGTTGTAGAGACGGGGTCTACCTATATTGACCAGGCTGGGCCTGAACTTCTAGGCTCAAGTGACCCCCCCGACCTTGGTTCCCAAAGTGCTGGAATTAGAGGCCTGAGCCACCATGCCGGGCCCTCATTTGATTTTTCAACATATTTTAAATAGCTGATTTAATATCTTTGTCTAAAAAGTCCAGTGTTTGGACTTCCTCTGGGACAGTTTTTATTGACTGGTTTTTGTCCTGTGTATGGGCCATAATTTCTTGCTCGTTTCCTTACCTAATGTTTTCTTTTTGAAAACTGGTCATTTGAAATAATATAATGTGAAATGCACCATGGATGCAGCCATAAAAAAGAATGAGTTCATGTCCTTTGCAGGGACGTGGATGAAGCTGGAAACCATCATCCTCAGCCAACTAACTAACACAGGAACAGAAAACCAAACACTGCATGTTTTCACTCATAAGTGGGAGTTGAACAATGAGAACACATGGACACAGGGAGGGGAACATCACACACCAGGGCCTGGCGGGGGGTGGGGGACAAGGGTAGGGAGAGCATTAGGAAAACTACCTAATGCATGCTGGGCTTAAAACCTAGATGATGGGTTGATGGGTGCAGCAAACCACCATGGCACATGTATACCTGTGTAACAAATCTGCATGTTCAGCATATGTATCCCAGAACTTAAAGAAAAATTAAAAAAAAAAAAAAGACTATAATGTGAAAACTTTGGCATTTAGAATCTCCCCTTCTCTAGGGTGTCTTGTTGTTGTTGTCATTTGTTTGTTTCACAGTTTTCCTGAGCTAATTCTGTGAAGTCTGTGTTCTTTACTGTATGTAACTATGGAAGTCTTTGTTCAGTTATCTTAGTGATCACCCGGATGACTGGATAGAGATTTCCCTAAATTCCTGGAAGCAGTACGTCTCCCAGTCTTTGCTAAAAGGCTTTATGTGTTCGCTGGGGCACACGTTATTTATTTATTTATTTATTTAGAGACAGAGTCTCACTCTGTCACCCAGGTTGGAACACAGTGGCACAATATCGGCTCACTGCAACCTCTGCCTCAAAGGATCCTCCTGCATCAGCCTCCTGAGTGGCTGGGACCACAAACACAGACACATGCCACCATGCCCGGCTAATTTTTGTATTTTTGGTAGAGGCAGGGTTTCACCATGTTGCCCAGGCTGGTCTCAAACTCCTGAGCTCAAGCGATTCGCCCGCCTTGGCCTCCCAAAGTGCTGGGATTACAGGCATGAGCCACTGCACCCGGCCTTTCAACATTTAGCCAGGTAGTTTACAACTCTGGCTTAGCTTTTCACTTCCTGCTCGAGCAGGGGTTCAGGGTGTTCTCAGATCTTTCCTGATCATCTTTATAGCACTGGTCACATTCATAGCCCTTTGCATGCGAGTAGCCTTCTAGGTGCCCTTAAATATATCAGAGCTTTCCAAAGACCCTGAGGACATCTCATCCCCAACTTTTGATTTTGAGCTCATTTGTTGTTGATGATGGCCTATTATTTACTCAACTGCCTCAGGCATCCATAATGTTGTCTTCAGCAAATACCCTGGGAAGAAAGCGGTTTGTCCTGAATGAGCTTTGGTTTTTCTTTTTTTTTTTTTTTTTTTTTTTTCCGAGATTGAGTCTTGCCCCGTGGCCCAGGCTGAAGGGCAGTGGCGCAATCTCAGCTCACTGCAGCCTTCACTTCCTGGGTTCAATAGATTCTCGTGCCTCAGCCTCCTGAGTAGCTAGGACTACAGGCGTGCGCCACTACACCTGGCTAATTTTTGTATTTTTAGTAGAGACAGAGTTTCATGATGTTGGCCAGGCTGGTCTCAAGCTCCTGACCTCAAGTGATCTGCCCACCTCGGCCTCCCAAAGTGCTGGGATTACAGGTGTGAGCCACTGTGCCCGGCCACCTGAATGAGCTTTGAATCACGTTAAATAAAGACAGTTTTGTCCATGGGGTTTTCACCAGACATCATGTAGTGACAGTTCTCTGGGAATGGGACTTTGAAGAAGCTGCTACTCTGTTCTACCTCCCCCAGGGGCTGCCAGGCTGCATTTTTTAAGGCTGCTGTGGAACTAGAAAGAGGGAGATTAGAATAGTGCATTTAAATGCCCTAAAACGTACTGCTCTTATCAAGATTCAGCCATTTTTCCTGAATAAACATCTGCCAGACTGTTGTATGTCTTTGGCTAATATGCAGAGTTCTGAAAAAAACTGATTCTGATCATTTTTTTTTACAGTATTCTGTTGCTTGTGTGGTGATGATTTTCAGAGATTTTTACTCTGCCATTTCGACCAACTTCTCTCAATACATTGTTTTTAGATACCTTATTTTTCAACATACTCACTGAACTGTATTCTGATTGACTATTGGCTGTTGCCAGGAAACCGAGTCAATCCTCAAAGGATAAAGATTAGAATGAGAAAATCCAGAGCCCTGGGAAGTGGTTTCTGCCTAAGTACCCAGCTTCATCTCCCACCACTCTTCCATTGTTCTCTGGCCTTAATGGCACTAAAAATAATGTCCCTAAACTGCACATTTTCCACCTTTGCATTACATTCTTTGAAATTTTTTTTTTTTTTTTTTTTTTTTGAGACAGAGTCTCACTCTGTCGCCCAGGCTGGAGTGCAGTGGCACAATCTCAGCTCACTGCAACCTCTGCCTCCTAGGTTCGAGTGATTCTCCTGCCTCAGCCTCCTTAGTAGCTGGGATTACAGACGCCCACCACCACGCTCGACTAATTTTTGTATTTTTAGTAGAGATGGGATTTCTCCATGTTGGCCAGGCTGGTTTCGAACTCCTGATCTCAGGTGATCCACCCACCTCGGCCTCCCCAAGTGCTGAGATTACAGGCGTGAGCCACCACGCCCAGCCCATTCTTTCAACTTTTATCTCTATTTTATAAATGAGGAAATTGAGCTTCAGAGAGTTTAGGTGCCCCTCTGGAAGTTAAATAGCTAGTATATGGAGTGCAGAGACCAGAATGAAGGTCTGTCTGACTCTAAAGCCAAATTCAATATTCTTTGAGATAAACTATTTTTTTTTTTTTTTTTTTTGAGACGGAGTTTCACTCTTGTTGCCCAGGCTGGAGTGCAATGGCATGATCTCAGCTCACCACAACCTCCCCCTCCCGGGTTCAAGCGATTCTCCTGCCTCAGCCTCTCGAGTAGCTAGGGTTACAGGCATGTGCCACCACACCCAGCTAATTTTGTATTTTTAGTAGAGATGGGTTTTCTCCATGTTGATCAGGCTGGTCTCGAACTCCCGACCTCAGGTGATCCACCCACCTCGGCCACCCAAAGTGCTGGGATTATAGGTGTGAGTCACTGCGCCCAGCCGAGAGAAATTTTTTTTTTTTTTTTTTTGAGACACAGTCTCGGTCTGTCGCCCAGGCTGGAGTGCTGTGGTCGAATCTCAGCTCACTGCAAGCTCCACCACCCGGGTTTACACCATTCTCCTGCCTCAGCCTCCCGACTAGCTGGGACTACAGGTGCCCGCCACCTCGCCCGGCTAGTTTTTTGTTTTGTTTTCTTTTTGTATTTTTTAGTAGAGATGGGGTTTCACAGTGTTAGCCAGGATGGTCTCGATCTCCTGACCTCGTGATCCGCCCGTCTCGGCCTCCCAAAGTGCTGGGATTACAGGCTTGAGCCACCACGCCCGGCCGAGAAACTATTTTTAAAGGAACTATACCAATTTATATGTTTGAAAAAGTATTGTTATAACTTTAACCTGCACCTCATATTTCTCAAACAAATTTTGGAAAATGGGCATTTAAAGTGTGATAAGAAAATTCTTTCTTTAAAGGAAACTTGAGGTTTGAGTTATTTTTAACAAAACTCTAATAATCTCTAAACCCAGATTTTCTCTATCTGAGATTAATGTAACATTAAATAAAATCGTCTTCATGTATAGGAACAGGTTTAGAATACTAAGTTTTAAGATCTTGAAGAGATCTTAGAATCTTCTCTTGTAATTGCCTCATTTTATTTTATTTTTTATTTTCGAGACAGAGTCTCGCTCAGTCACCCAGGCTGGAGTGCCGTGATGCGATCTTGGCTCACTGCAACCTCGGCTTCTCGGGTTCAAGAGATTCTTGTGCCTCAGCCTCCCGAGTAGCTGGGACTACAGGCACCTGCCACCATGCCCTGCTAATTTTTTTGTGTTTGTAGTAGAGATGGGGTTTCGGTATGTTGGCCAGGCTGGTGTCGAACTCCTGATGTCAAGTGATCTGCCCACCTGGACCTCTCAAAGTGCTGGAATTACAGTCATGAGCCACTGCGCCCGGTCTAATTACCTCATTTTACAGATGAGAAAACTGATGCCAGGAAAGATGATGCCTTGTCCAAATGAGTTAGTAGCGGGTGGTCGCCACTGATCTTTCTACCATATGGTCTCCTAATACGTTCCCTGCCCTGGTGTCAAGCAGTAGTCACAGGTATGGGGACAGTCACCTAAAGACTAAGTTACTCAGTGTGTAGACCACTAACGTCCACTATCAACACACGGCAAGCTTGTTTGTAGGGCAGAATCTCAGGCCCCACCCCAGGCTTAAACCTTTTAGAAAGATCCACAACTGACCCATATACACATTAACTTCTAGAAGCACTGAGCTTTGGCTCCTACCTTTTTCTTCCCCTGAATCTCAGTCTCATCATGGTTTCACCAGTAGGCAAAACCAATGGTAAAATAGTTTCACTTCTGCCTCTCTATTACTCAATATCATGAACTTGCCTGGATCCATCAAGCTTTTCTGATTTTTTTTTCTTCCTAATAGTATAAAGAGTATAGGCTACCAAGGAAGTAAATCACTGTTCCAGATAATTCTGAACAAAATGATGCATTTGGTCCTTTGCCCTGAGTAGCCAAAAGTAGGGGGAAAGCCTGGAGGCTTTGGAGAAAGAAATGATTTGTCTCCAACTCACCCTTCCAGGTCTCTTCTCTGCATACTTCCAACCCCTGACTCCCCTATTCGGTTAGTGTGTCCTTCAATTAGCCAATGTGGCTAATCATTTAGTATGAATTAGTTTAAGGTCTTGCTCCTCCCAGGAATATTTGCAAAGAAGGGAAGGGTAGAATTTCAGACATGCGATTCTGGCTCAGGAAAGATTTAGCTGGGTAAAGGGAGCCACCAAATCACGTGAAAGTAGGCTTGGGCTGTGGCTCCATTTCAGGAGATCCTAGTCTTCCATTTGTAGCACAAAGGTTATCTTTGCTCCTAGGTCTGTAAAATGTGCATCGTCTCATGTGTAGTATTGCATGATTTTGAAAACATGATAGATAATTTATTTTGTGTAAGGCTCATAACTGTTCTGTGAGGAAGCTGGCATCATCTTCGTTTTACAGGACTTAAAGTTGTTTGGGGCCTTTTAGCTTCCGAACCAAACTCTAGGCTCCTTGTAATATGTTAATAAAGTTGTCTCTCTTATAGGCGTTTCTTTTTTTTTCTTTTTGAGATGAAGTTTTGCTCTTGTTGCTCAGGCTAGAGTGCAATGGTGCCATCTCGGCTCACTGCAACCTCCACCTCCTGAGTTCAAGCGATTCTCCTGCCTCTGCCTCCCAAGTAGCTGGGATTACAGGCATGCACCAGCATGCCTGGCTAATTTTGCTGTATGTTTAGTAGAGAAAGAGTTTCTCGATGTTGGTCAGGCTGGTCTTGAACTCCCCACCTCAGATGATCTGCCTGCCTCGGCCTCTCAAAGTGCTGGGATTACAGATGTAAGCCACCATGCCTGGCCATGCGAGTTTCTTATGACTGGTTTTAGTTTTATTTTGTTTAGTTTTGTTTTGAGACTGAGTGTTGCTCTGTTGCCGGCTGGAGTACAGTGGTGTAATCTTGGCTCACGCTCACTGCAACCTCCACCTCCCGGGTTCAAGTGATTCTCCTGCCTCAGCCTCTCGAGTAGCTGCGACTACAGGTACGCACCACCACACCTGGCTAATTTTTGTATTTTTAGTAGAGATGGAGTTTCACCATGTTGGCCAGATGGTCTTGATCTCTTGACCTCGTGATCTGCCCACCTCGGCCTCCCAAAGTGCTGGGATTACAGACGTGAGCCACCACGACCAGCCTGGTTTTGTTTGTTGATTTAATTTATTCATACACGTTTTTTGAATAGATAATGCTCTCCTAGATTCAGTGTTTGAGAAACAAATTCTTCACGATACTCAAGTCTTCTGAGGGTACTTTCTTTCTTTTCATGGCCTATTCTTGTTTCACCAGTACCTTCACTGTTTCCTCCCTACCATATCATCATGGCCATCATTGTTCTTTTGGAATGCAGGACCCCTTCAGTCTCCGAGAGAACTGATTCTCATGTTGGAATTCTCTCTAAGCCAATCTGTTCAGAATACTTTGACGCAAATGAATGGCCTCACCAGGGTGGACCAGTTCAGAGAAGGCTGACCAAGGAAGCAAAGAGCCTGGAAATCAGAACAAGAGAAGATTTTGCAGGCTTGGGACAAGTGTCTTCAATTATTTAAAGGGTTGTGATGTGAAAGAGAGATTTTGATTTTTCTTAGGGGTAGAGGTAGATTTACTGTGAAGATAATCTAGTTTAAGCTTTAGGGCTACTGTGTGGCCCCCTTCCAAGACCTTGTACCTAATTTTGAATCTTTACATTTGTGTTATTTCAACTAAAGACCTCTTCCCCCACCACCAAATTACAGTATATGAGTTTCACAAAACTGGATATACCCCTCTCTGTGTGGAACCAGAGAGCAAACCAGGACCTAGGATAGAAGTGAAAATCTCAAATGAGGGTATTCGTTCAGTATATTAGTTCAATAAAAGAAAATCTTTCCATGGGCCAAGACAATGCCACCAGGAAGTGGGTTGTGATAGGCACCTTCTTTTTTTTTTTTTTTTTTTTTTTTTTTTAATTTTGAGACGGAGTCTCGCTCTGTTGCCAGGCTGGAGTGCAGTAGCGCAATCTCGGCTCACTGCAACTCTACCTCTGGTGTTCAAGTGATTCTCCTACCTCAGCCTCCTGAGTAGCTGGGACTACAGGCACCCGCCACCATGCACAGCTAATTTTTGTATTTTTTTAGTAGAGATGGGGTTTCACCATGTTGGCCAGGATGGTCTCGATCTACTGACCTCATGATCTGCCCACCTCGGCCTCCCAAAGTGCTGGGATTACAGGTGTGAGCCGCCGTGCCAGGCCAGTAGGCACCTTCTATAGCTACCCACAGTTATTTGTCTCAGCAACATCCCCTCTTTGAAGCTAATAGAATTTGGATTTGTTCAAAAAGTTAAGGAGAGCCCTTGAGCTCCAGCTCCCAAGAGTGAATTCTGATTGGTCAAAGCCAATCATGGTATTCTCTTTCCCTATGGCCTTTAATTGGCCTGAGTAAGGGCAGGTCGTGTAGTTCTGGCCGGAGACAGGGGGTGCTGTCTTCTCTGATTAAAAGACAAGGCTTCAGGTAAAGGTCTTTTTCCCCTTCCCTTTTATTCCTGAAACTCAAGAGAGCTGGAGATAAGCATCCATCTTGTGGCCAGTAGGCTAGAAGCATGAAAACCAAAGTCAACATGCTAAGGGTGGCAGAGCAGAAATGGTAAAGGGGTTTAGGATCCTTACAGCATTGTTGAGGAGCAGAACCAGGACTAACAGCCACCTACCTTTAGATTACTTATGTGAGAAAAATAAACTCCTTATTTGTTCAAATAACAGTTAAAATTTCCCATTACTTCCAGCCAAATGCATTTTTCCTTGATACAGCTATCTTTAAGGAGAAGGCTTTCTCTGTCTCTGGTAGAAGTCAATTTTCTGGGGGAATTTACTACAAAACATGGGTTGCAGAGGGCCCCTATGTCTGGGAGAGAGGATTTGGGGAGACGATGACTTGTTTTTTTTTTTTTTTTTGAGACGGAGTCTCGCTCTGTCGCCCAGGCTGGAGTGCAGTGGCGCGATCTCGGCTCACTGCAAGCTCCACCTCCCGGGTTCACGCCATTCTCCCGCCTCAGCCTCCGAGTAGCTGGGACTACAGGCGCCCGCCACCACGCCCGGCTAGTTTTTTGTATTTTTAGTAGAGACGGGGTTTCACCATGTTAGCCAGGATGGTCTCGATCTCCTGACCTCGTGATCCACCCGCCTCGGCCTCCCAAAGTGCTGGGATTACAGGCTTGAGCCACCGCGCCTGGCCGATGACTTGTTTTTAGGAATAATTTTGCATAATTAGAACATGAACAATTTTCTATTACTTGGGCGCCTTAAGTTTCATCCTCCTTTCCTCAAGTCTTCATATATCCTTTAGCCTATAACCATCTTTCTCAATGGATTTCTCTAACCTCATCCACAGCCTCCTTCAATTCCATCTTTTTTTTTTTTTTTTTTTTTTTTTTGAGATGGAGTCTTGCTCTGTCACCCAGGCTAGAATGCAGTGGTGCGATCTCAGCTCACTGCAACCTCTGCCTCCCGGGTTCGAGCGATTCTCCTGCTTCAGCCTCCCAAGTAGCTGGGACCACAGACACACACCACCACTCCTGGATAATTTTTGTATTTTTAGTAGAGACAGGGTTTCACCTTTTTGGTCAGGCTGGTCTCAAACTGCTGACCTCAGGTGATCTACCTGCCTCAGCCTCCCAAAGTGTTGGGATTACAGGCATGGGCCACTGTGCCCGACCCCAATTCCACCTTTGATAGGGGACAGAAAAAAAGATTGAGCAGGATGGATGAGGAGGACACTGTTTTTCAAAACTGGTATGCTTTCCGACAATTTAGGAGAATAAGATATGTTTATAAGTATTGACAGAATGTGCTTCCATTTCTGATCTGTAATCAGATAAACCCGAACTTTTCAAATGAGTAAACATCAGGTAAACATAAAGAGAGACAGCCTGTACAGGCTGAGGAGATGGCACTGAAGACCCTGTAGTTTTCAAACTGGCTAATCAGACCCCTGGGAAGAAGGAATGCTTTTCAGGGGTACGTGGCCTGGGTGGGTTTTTTTTTTTTTTTTTTGACAGAGTTTCACTCCCATTGCTCAGGCTGGAGTGCAGTGCAGAGATAGCAGCTCACTGCAACCTCTGCCTCCTGAATTCATGCGATTCTCCTGCCTCAGCCTCCTGAGTAGCTGGGACTACAGGTGCAGGCCATTGCACCTGGGTAATTTTTGTATTTTTAGTAGAGATGATTTTCACCATGTTGTTCAGGCCAGTCTCAAACTCCTGAGCTAGAACTCTTGAGCCTTGGCCTTCCAAAGTTCTGGGATTACAGGTGTCCAGGAGGTATTTTTAAAAATACTTTTTTTTTTTCCAGACAGAGTCTCTGTCACCCAGGTTGGAGTGCAATGGTGCAATCTCAGCTCACTGCAACCTCCACCTCCCAAGTTCAAACGATTCTCCTGCCTCAGCCTCCCGAGTAGCTGGGATTACAAACATGTGTCACCACACCCAGCTAGGTTTTGTATTTTTAGTAGAGATGGGGTTTTACCATGTTGGCCAGGCTGGTCTCGAACTCCTACCTCAAGTGATCCTCCCGCCTCGGCCTCCCAAAGTGCTGGAATTATAGGCATGAGCCACCATGCTCGGTCTAAAGGACTTTATTGTGAAACATTTTAGATAGAATAGTTTAATGTCCCCATCACCCAGCCTCAGTTCATGGCCCATTCTTGTTTCATCTATACCTTCGCTGCTTCCCCCTGCCATATCATCATTTCTTTTTTTTATTGAGATAAAGATGCAAGATGACCACCAACAATTCCTCCCATCCCTGAAAACCCATGCTGCTCCTCTAATGAAGAGTGATGAAAATATTCCACAGTTAGACTGTGGTTGTACAACTCTGTGAAAATACCCAAAGCCATGGAAGTGTACACTTTAAGTGGGTGAATTATATCTCAATAAAGATGCTTTTAAAAGGTGGAGAAGAAAAATTTCTCCATTTTAATAATAATTAAAGAAAACAAAGAGGTAGAGTCTCTGTGATTTGCTTAAACCATTAACAGGTAGCAGAAGGGACGCTCTGTGACTGCTGGGCATAGCCCTTCATCGGCCCCGGAGTTTCTGTTTTCACCGTTTTGCCATACCAACGGACCTGCAGGAGAGTAGCCCAGGCAGAATCCAGCAATTCTTTTGAGCCACCCCAGCAGAGATGCCACACAGACCAGTGAAACCACCTTGGCAGCTCCAGCACCTGTTGAGCTGCCCAGCCAACACATGGGGCAGAGATGAGCTGCCAAGCCTGTCTACTACGTTTTGGGGTGGTGGAGGAGTGGGCAGTGCCAAATCCCTAGAAGCAGCTCAATGAGTATTTATCTGTTTTCATTTCAGCCAGCAGAGGGTCCTCAAGGTAACACCTTCCAGTGGCTCCCCCACCTCTCTCAGAGCTCTGGCCAGGGCCCACAAGGCCCTCCATCTTACCCCTTTCCTCTCTGACTGTCACCTCTTCCTTCTCTTCCTCTTGCTTCCTCACTTCTAGCCAAAAGGCCTTCCTTCAACAGACAGACCTGTCCCCTTGCAGGGCCTTTTGCCCTTGCTCTTCCCTTTGGTCCTCCCCAGACGGCCACAGGGTTCCTCCTACACTTCTTGTAGGTCTTCACTCAAATGCTACCTTCCTTTTTTTTTTTTTGAGACTGAGTCTGGCTCTGTCGCCAGGCTGGAGTGCAGTGGGGTCATCTGGACTCACTGCAACCTCCGCCTCCCGGGTTCAAGCGACTCTCCTGCCTCAGTCTCCTGAGTAGCTGGGACTACAGGCCCATGCCACCACGCCAGGCTAATTTTTGTATTTTTAGTAGAGGCAGGGTTTCACAATGTTGGCCAGGCTGGTCTCGATCTCCTGACCTCGTGATCCGCCCGCCTCGGCCGCCCAAAGTGTTCGGATTACAGGCGTGAGCCACCGCGCCCAGCCAAATGCCACCTTCTTATTGAGACCTCCTGTCTGTGTAAAATCGCAAACCCTCACTCCCTGTCCTTATTCCCTACTTCTACTTTTCTCTTTAGCATTTACCAATGTCTAACAGTATTTAATTTCACTAATTTATCTCGTTTATTTTCTGTCTCGTTTATATTCCTGCTATAATATAAACTCCAGGAAGGATTTTTGCCTGTCTTGGTTGTCTGTCGTATCTCGTGTCTAGAACACAGAACCCGTAGTAGGCACTTCAATAAATTACCTGTAGAATGAATGGACTGAATGTCACCTTGTTGGAGAGTACCCCGCCACCACCACAGTCTGTTAAGCAGTAATCTTTTATTTCTCTTTCCCAGTTCTATTTTTCTTTGTTTATACTTAATCACCTTTGACACCTATTTGTTTACTGTTTCTCTCCCCAGTAGAGTGAAAGTTACTTTAATAGCAGAGATTTAAATGTATTTTAATCCCTACAAAAAAGAAAAAGGGAGGAAATACATGACAAGCTCTCAGTAAGTATTTGCGAAGCAATTAATCTCTTGAACGAAGATCCAGCAGTCAGCTCCACCAGCCTCCTTCGTGATAGGACTAACTTGGGGTCTGTCTGCGGGCGAGCACCTCCTCCGCGGGCGGAGGGCCGCAGCGAGAGCTGGGTTTCGGCAGCGCCCCATTAAACCAGCCGCGGACGCCCGGCTGCAGGCGATAGTTCCAGCCTGGCCCGGCCCGGCGTCGCCGGTTTTTCTCCAGTCGCCCTGCCAGCCAGTTTCCGGGGCGGTGTCATCGCCCGTTTAAGAGCGGAGCGCTCCGCCCTGGGGGCGGAGCTGGGAGGGAGCTTTAAGGGGCGGACGGGCGGGAGGTCGGGGTCCTGCGGGGATTAGAGCCGGTGGGCTCGCTGTGGGCGCCATTTCTCGGCGTCTACCGAGGAGTCGCCCCTTCCTCAGCCTTGCTCGGCTCTTCTCCCCTCTGGTCGCCGGGGCCGCGCCGTCCCCGCTCAGGTAAGCGCGAGGCCCGGCGGCGCCGCGGTACAGCCGGCTGCCCTCCTAGCCGAGCGGACCCCTCCTCGCCCGCGCCTGCGGTGGCGGCCTTGTCCCCGGGGAGGCGGGCGGGGGCCGCGCCTAGACCTCAGGGCGGCCGGTCCTTGGCTCGTCGGGCCGGCAGGGCATTAATCCCGCCGGAGGGAGGGGCGGCGGCGGCCAATGAGGCAGGGCCGCCGAGTTTCGGTCGATACCGCGCGACGGGCCGGAGCGGAGGGCCCGGGGCAGCTGGGTTAATGTTTGCCGGGCGGACGCGCTCCTGGGGCCGCGGGCACCCCTCGCCGGTCCGCGGGGCTGCCGTCCAGCGGGAGAGACAAAAGTCGCAAGGGAGGGGGAAAAACGAACTGAGTTTGTGTCACGGTTTTGGTGAACTTTTCGAGCTGACTTGTATTTGAGTAAAATTTCAGCTCCTTGGGAAAGGAGAGGCAGGTGTGTTCCCGGGAAAGACGAGGTCTGAAGCGCCCGCCCCGCCCCCACCCGAGGCGTTTGTCGTGCTAATGATGGGTTCTTTGGTGTGTAAATGTTAATTGTCTCTGTGGTTACTTGAATTCTACCTAAGAGCGAGACCCGAGTCTTAAAACGTTTGGCAATGTTTTAGACTAGTATTAAAATTTTTTAAAGAATTACGGGGAAAATTCCCATAACCGTGTACATTTCTAATGTAACCCACAACTGCATTAACTCAGTTTCTAACGTAACCTGTTGCTGAGCTCTAGTTAACCTTGTTGGATTATTTGTGCATGTAAGATAGTGTGCAGGTTTTGGAAAATAGGCTAACTTCATTCGAAAGCGATATGCGTAACTGCTGTTGAGTTACTCGCTTGCATTTTCTTTATTGGGATTGCTGGGACAAAATATAGTGGTACCTTCATGGCATTTGCTGTATATTGCTTTATCAAAAAGCAATTACCATATTGTGGCCATCAGTCATGTAAGAGTATACATATTTCATGAGTAACTTTTGGGTTTTGGATACTTCTTTTAACCAACTTCTGTTAGGATTGCTTAAATTTGCGTTTTATGATTCCAAAGGAAATCCTTCTAGTAAGGAACTAGAGTAGAAACAGCTGTTTTTTGGAAGCCACATAAACCTACCATCCAAAAATTCCACTGTCATTCTAGTGTGTCAGGCGAGTTTTTTATTGAGTGCCTGATATGCGGGTTGTTAAGCCAGCTGTTGGGCCGAAGCAGTGAACAAGCCAGACGAAATCTTTGTCCTTGTGTGTGAATGGGGGAAGTAGCCAGTAAAAAAATAATACTGAACAGATACTTAATTACAATTTTTTTGTTATAAAGAAAAGGCTAAGAGGACTAAAAGGGACATCGAATTTAGACTCACAAGTCTGAGATTCTGTTTTTCTGAGACTAAGACATTTCGACTATAAGTCTGAAGTTAGTCCAGTGAAGTGGGAGCGGGTGGAAGAGAGGGGAAGTGGAAAAAGAGCATTCCAGGAAGGTGGAACAGCTAGTGAAAAATGGTCCAGAATTAAGAAGGCTCTTGGGCCGAGCAGAAAGAGTACAAGAGCAGAGCCAACAGTAGGGAGTAGGTTGACAGATGGGTCAGGCAAGTAGGAGGAGCTGCATCTAGGACCAGGGCCATTAAATATTTTAGAATAGGGATCAGATTTGTGGTTGCCAAGAATCCAGTGGCTGTGACATGAAGAGTGGAATTGGGAGAGTGCAGGTGGGAAGGGAAAAGTGAGTATGAGGAAACTTTTTTCACAGTCATAAAAAAAATTCCCCACAACTTTTAATGACTCATTCATATATTATTGTGGTTTTTTCCATTAAAAAAAAAAAATAGATGGAGTCTTGCTATGTTGCCCATGCAGGTCTTGAACTCCTGGCCTCCAACAGTCGTCCTGACTTAGCCTCCCAGAGTGCCAGGATTGCAGATGTGAGCCACTGTACCCGGCCATATATTCTCGTTGTGACCTCTGACATGTCCCTCTTCAGAGAGAATCTCACTTAACGGTTTACGAGTGTGTCTGTTTAGCGTCTGTGTGTGTGTGTGCATGGATCCCACCTCAGTGTAGGATAAAACTCTTCAGTGTTCTGTGATTTGATTTTTCACTTACAAATGTTGTCATATCTAAGTCAAGTATTTATTTAAAACAACTGTATTATGGCTAGGCTTGGTGCCTCATGCCTGTAATCCCAGCACTTTGGGAGGTTGAGGTGGGAGGATTCCCTGAGGCCAGGAGTTTGAGACAAACCTGGCTAAATAGCAGTACCCTGTCTCTACAAAAAATAGCTTAAAAAACAATTAGCTGGGTGGGGTGGTATGTGCTTGTAGCCCTAGGTGGGAGAATCCCTTGAGCATGGTAGATGAAGGCCCTGGTGAGCCTTGGATGCTAGAGTGAGACCGTCTGGAGGCCGAGACGGGCGGATCACAAGGTCAGGAGATCGAGACCATCCTGGCTAACACGGTGAAACCCCGTCTCTACTAAAAAATACAAAAAACTAGCCGGGCGCAGTGGCGGGCGCCTGTAGTCCCAGCTACTCGGGAGGCTGAGGCAGGAGAATGGCGTGAACCCGGGAGGCGGAGCTTGCAGTGAGCTGAGATCCGGCCACTGCACTCCAGCCTGGGCGGCAGAGCGAGACTCCATCTCAAAAAAAAAAATAAATAAAAATAAATAAATAAATAAATAAATACATAAATAAAAATAAAACAACTGTATTGTATGCCATTTTGTGTACCATAACTTGTTTAACTGCACATTGATGAACATATTTAAAATTTTCTTAGTTATGCCCCGAAAAATCCCGTTCCTACAACTTAAAGCACAGGTGTGATTTTTTTTTTTTCTTTAGGTTATCCTTCCAGAAATAGAACTGTTGAGTAAGGAGTATGCATGTTAAAATTTTTAATATTGGCCCAGTGAGGTGGCTCACGCCTGTAATCCCAGCACTTTGGGAGGCCGAGGCGGGTGGATCACCTGAGGTCAGGAGTTTGAGACCAGCCTGGCCAACATGGTGAAACCCAGTATCTACTAAAAGTACAAGAATTAGCCGGGCGTGGTAGCTGGTGCCTGTAATCCCCGCTCCTCGGGAGGCCAAGGCAGGAGAATCGCTTGAACCTGGCAGGCAGAGGTTGCAGTGAGCCAAGATCGTGCCATTGCACTCCAACCTGGGGAACAAGAGTGAGACTGTCTCCAAAAAAAAAATAATAATAATAATTTAAAAAAAATATTAATAGCATGGGCAAATCTCCCTCCAAAAAAGGCCAATGTATGAGGATTATTTTTTCTCACATTCTTTTTAACACTATCTTGAGTCTTTAAATGACAGACGGTATCTTATTTTTTTCATTTGGATTTTCTTGGATACTGTTAAAGGTGTTCGTTTTTATGAACATCTTTCAAATTATCTTTTAGGAGTTTTTCATATCATGCTCTTTTTTTTTTGATACAGCATCTCACTCTCAGGTTGGAGTGCAGTGGTGGGATATCATAAAATGTTTCTTGGGAGATATTGGTGGAGTTAAAAGGAATATGTAGGGATTCTGTGACACAGGATTTTAGAAAGCTGGGATAACAAGTACTGTCTTAGGCAGCTGAAATGAGACTGGATAGCAAATTCCAAAGGGAGAAATATCTGGAGAGAGAGTGGGACCAGGTATTATATATGAGTGTTTGGCACGCTGGAAAGTTACCTAACTAAAATTTTAGTTATCTCCTTGGGATTAGTTTACCTAATTACACAAGAGTATACTTGTATAAAATATGTAGGTTAATCTTCGGTGTATAGACATTTTAATATGGTAGTATCTTAAAAATTGGATTTTATCAGGTTCATAAATAAATCTAGTTGAAAAAGTCATTTAATCTGAAGGCTTCTCTTGAAAAACAGCATTCTTCTGAATTCTTCTGCTCCCTCTCCCAAGGCAATCATTTTCACATTTTAAATCAAATGCTCTTACTGCTAGTTCTTGATTTTTTAATTTTAGTGATGACCTGTTGGCTTGCTGTTACGCATGATGAGGAATTAACTCTTTTCATATCTGTATCCCCTACCTCTTATTATGTACCTCCTCTCTGTTGTAGTTAGTTATTGTTTGCTCAATATTTAGTGTTTGACATTTAAATCATTAACAGCTGAGTCATCTAGTGTATTGTGATTTACTTTTCTGCACAGCTTCTTGTTTCGTTTGGAATTAATAGTCTTTTTGGCTTATTTGTTGGCTTATGTGTACTTAAACTCTCTTTGTTGTGCAAATGAAACGCATTAGGATAGCAAAGTGACTTTGATTTTGTTTCCATTTAGTGTGCTATGTTTTAAAACCCGTTTTAACTGTTTTGATTAACATTAATGTTCTTTATAGAGATAAGGAAAAAAGTAGCATTAAAGTACTTTGACATTAAAAAGATTTATGTTAAGTAGTTATTTAAAATCTGTATGTAATAGAATATTTGACAAAACTTATGAAATTTGAATTATATTTGTATTTTAGCTGAAATAGGTGATTGTTTTTATATTTTTGTTATGAATGCTCAGAAAAGAAATGGAACTTCTCAGGACTTTTTTTTTTTTTTTTTTTTTGAGACAGTCTCGCTCTGCCACCCAGGCTGGAGTGCAGTTGGCGTGATCTCAGCTCACTGCAAGCTCCGCCTCCTGGATTCATGCCATTCTCCTACCTCAGCCTCCCGTGTAGCTGGGACTGTAGGCGCCCACCACTGCGCCCGGCTAATTTTTTGTATTTTTAGTAGAGATGGGGTTTCCCCGTGTTAGCCAGGATGGTCTCGATCTCCTGACCTCGTGATCCACCCGGCTTGGCCTCCCAAAGTGCTGGGATTACAGACGTGAGCCATCACACCCAACCACTTCTCAAGATTTTTATGATCATCAAAGGATACCTTAGTGTCTGACATCATCTTAGGATATACAAGATGTTGTACATATAATTTATCTTTTTAGAAGACCTGATGAACTTCATGAGTGTTTGCCTTCTCCTGCCTAATCAGTTCCTCATAAAATGGTCCAGTAAATTTAGAAAGCTCCAAACAAACCGTGGCTATGTCTTATACATACAAGTCTTTTAAAACTTTGAATTAAAGTAACCAGCTTTTTAAATTAATTAACTTTTTAATTGACAAAAATTGTGTCTATTTATCATGTATAATATCTCTTGAAATATTTATTAAAAGTAGCCAGTTTTAATGATTTTTATCAGATTTACTTGACCAGGAGACCTTTTTATTTTTTGTTTTATTTACTGATTTTTTGAGACAGGGTCTTGCTCTGTTGCCCGAGCTAGAATGCAGTGGTGCAATCCCAGCTCACTGCAGCTTTCACTGCCTGGGGTCAAGTGATCCTTCTGCCTCATAGCCCCTCAAGTAGCTGGGGCCACAGGTATGCACCACCACACTTGGGTAATTTTAGTTTTAGTAGTGATTAGGTCTCACTGTGTTGCCCAGGCTGGTCTTGAACTCCTGGACTCTAATAGTCCTGCTGCCTGGGCCTCCCAAAACGTTGGGATTGCAGGCGTGAGTCACTGCACCCAGCCCAGGAGGCCTTTTTAGTAGCATTTCTACTAATGTGCACAGGACTTGACTAAATAATGCCATTTCACTGACTGCAAGTTGTGGAGAATCTCATTTTTTTGCTGATGCCATCTTTTTCTCTCTGCTTTTATAGTGACAAAAATGCTGAGTTTCTTCCGTAGAACACTGGGGCGTCGGTCTATGCGTAAACATGCGGAAAAGGAACGACTCCGAGAAGCACAGCGCGCAGCCACACATATTCCTGCAGCTGGAGATTCTAAGTCCATCATCACGTGTCGGGTGTCCCTTCTGGATGGTACTGATGTTAGTGTGGACTTGCCAGTAAGTAGGTCTTGCCGAGCTCCAAATTCTGTTTGCGATTACTGTCTTTGTTTGTTTGTTTAAAAGCTTTGTATTGATAACTTCTGGATCGTAATCGGTAAAGGTACTATGGGTTAATATAGATCAGGCACTGTAACATTCGGCTACACGGATCAGATAACTGTAGACCAAAAGTACTTGGATGGATGGTATTTCTCTTTGGAATTAGTGGCAATTACCTGAAACATTTAGATGATAGAGCCGTTATTGGCATGAGTCCGTTTTGTGTGTGTTTATGTGTGTTCTTTGTGATGGCAGCACGTAATGTAGTCTAGTGGATTTCTCACAATCCTTGTTGAACAATTATAAAAACATTGTGACTCTTTGAGAATAACAACACTTACATGTGTACTGTAAGACTTTTAGTTTTCTGTGCACTTCTGTATTTTTTAAAACTCTCCTTACTTTCTTCAAAATAAGTATTTCCCCACAATTTGGTTTACTTGCAGACATTAATTAGGTGAAGTGAGAAGAAGGACTTTCTTCATACCCCTCAGCTCTGACTGTCTTTCTCTTTGCTCCCGAAGTATTTTGCATTGTAGGTTTTTCTTACATTGTAGTCTTTATCTCAAGACAGCCTGTTGTAATTATATTTGCATTTTGGATAGGTGTTTTTGTTTTTTTTTTGCAGAAATGCATAATCATAACTCCGTGTGAAACAATCCGACATGTTTGAAAGGGGTTAGCTTATTTTTTTACAGACCTTTTTGGGTGGAGGAGGGGAAGAAAAGATTACCTTTTTGGTTTTGGGCAGTTGAATATTTTTCTGAGCTGCTTACTAATACCAAGTATCTTTCTCACGTCTTTGTTCTGCATTCAAAGACTTACCGTAAATTATGTCATTTGATGTGAGCTTCGTAGGATGTTCCTTGATGTCTTTCCTCCCAACAAACTTTTTAGTACACCTTCATTTACCCAAAATTCAATTAAAAAAGTCTCTTTGGGGCCGGGCGTGGTGGCTCAAGCCTGTAATCCCAGCACTTTGGGGGGCCAAGACGGGCGGATCATGAGGTCGGGAGATCGAGACCATCCTGGCTAACACGGTGAAACCCCGTCTCTACTAAAAATACAAAAAAACCAGCCGGGTGAGGTGGCGGGCGCCTGTAGTCCCAGGTACTCAGGAGGCTGAGGCAGGAGAATGGCGTGAACTCGGGAGGCGGAGCTTGCAGTGAGCTGAGATCCGGCCACTGCACTCCAGCCTGGGCGACAGAGCGAGACTCCGTCTCAAAAAAAAAAAACAAACGTCTCTTTGGGCAAAATAATCTACATGCTGCTGTAATACATAATTGAATAAGCTCAGGAAGGCCTTAAACTCACCAACTGAGAGTATAAGGAGTTGGAGAGTTTAAATGGATGTTCTGATTATCTTAATAATTTGGAATGTATTAGATATGTACATTATACATTTTAAAATGTTAAAGTATAAAATTAAAGAGTCAGGATTTCTTGAAGTGTTTTGAAGTCATCATTACGTGTATTTGTTATCTTTGTCGATAAGAATGTATATTTTTAGGGTTTTTGATTCTGGACAACTTGAAAGCATCTGAATTTTCTTCCTGTAAGTACTTCTTGAGGGTTTATCAGACATTCCAACATGAGCTATTTTGTGAGGATAGTTTTCGGACTCATTTCTTATTTGATAAGAATCTTAAGAGTTTTGTGTACTATTTCATTAAAATATCATTAAATATGTGGTGAAAAGCCTGAGATTGCTGTGTAAGAGACTGGAAAGAAGTTTCTTATTACCTAATGTTTGAAGTATGAAGTCTCAGCGTTGTTGATGGATAAGCTGATAGTAGGAGAGTAGAATTTGTAAAACAAAAAAAAACAAACAAAAAAAAAAACTTTTTAAAAAGGCAGTGCAGTATGGAGGAGAAACAACACTAGATTTTAAAGTAGTGAACAAATGGCTAGTTACTGATCTGGAATGGTTTCCTAAACTTTGTATGCTTAGCTGGGTGTATGTGATGCTTGATCAAGTATATAAGCTAACTGGTCTCTCATGGGGACAATTGTAGTGAAACAGCTGGAGTTATAGATTGGACGTTTTGTGAAACAAGAGGAGTTATCGGCAGGTGCAGTGGCTTATGCGTGTAATCCCAGCACTTTGGGAGGCCGAGGCGGGCGGATCACGAGGTCAGGAGTTTGAGACCAGCCTGGCCAACATAGTGAAACCCCGTCTCTACTAAAAATACAGAATAACTGGGCGTAGTGGCGGGTGCCTGTAATCCCAGCTACTTGGGAGGCTGAGGCAGGAGAATTGCTTGAACCCGGGAGGCAGAGGTTGCAGTGAGCCGAATTCGCACCACTGCACTCCAGCCTGGGCAACAGTGCAAGACTCCGTCTCAAAAAAAAGGAACAACTGTCTTTCCAGTTCTGTAGGTGAAATCATACTTATTAACCTAACTCTAGGTACATGCATGGATATAAAGCGGTCATTGGCCTGTTTTACTAAGTTGTCGCTAAAGGAAAAAATAGGCCAGAAGAATAATAATTTCTAAAAAAGAAAAAATGATTTCCCCTTTTCAGATTTATTTTCTCAACCAGTCTGCTGTGATTCTGGAAGATTTAGAATTGATTTTAGAAATTGGATGAAGCACATACTCATTTCCCATTAGGATAAGGGTCACTAGTGATTATAGCTAACCATCTAAAAAAAAAAAAAAAATAGAGTGAGAAGGCCTTTCATTGAATGACAAAGGAATCAGGTAGAAATTTCTATCTAATTTTTAAGCTTTTTCTTTGAAAATACCACAGTAAACTTGTTTAAGAGCTTAGTATTAGTAAATCACTTATAACGTAAAATCCTTCTAAGTTTTAAATTAGGAAATGTTTGGCCAATTAACCAATAGATAATTTTTTTCCTTTTCTAAAAATTATATTTTAAGTTCTGGGATACATGTGCAGAATGTGCAGGTTTGTTACATAGGTATACACATGCCATGGTGGTTTGCTGCACTCATCAACCCGTCATCTACATTAGGTATTTCTCCTAATGCTATCCCTCCCCTAACCCTCTAACCCCCGACAGGCCTCAGTGCATGATGTTCCCCTCCCTGTGTCTGTGTGTTCTCATTGTTCAACTCCCACTTATGAGTGAGAACACGTGGTGTTTGGTTTTCTGTTCCTGTGTTAGTTTGCTGAGAATGATGGTTTCCAGCTTCATCTATGTCCCTGAAAAGGACGTGAACTCATCCTTTTTATGGCTGCATAGTATTCCGTGGGGTTTATGTGCCACATTTTTATCCAGTCTATTATTGATGGGCATTTGGGTTGGTTCCAAGTCTTTGCTATTGTGAATAGTGCTGCAGTAAACATACGTTGTGCATGTGTCTTTACAGTAGAATGATTTATAATTCTTTGGGATATACACCCAGTAATGGGATTGCTGGGTCAAAAGATATTTCTGGTTCTAGATCCTTGAGGAATCGCCACACTGTCTTCCACAATGGTTGAACTAATTTACACTCCCACCAACAGTGTAAAAGCATTCCTGTTTCTCCACATCCTCTCCAGCGTCTGTTGTTTCCTGACTTTTTTTATTGATGGCCATTCTAAGTGACGTGACATGGTATCTGATTGTGGTTTTGATTTGCATTTCTCTAATGACCAGTGATGATGAGCCTTTTTTCATATGTTTGTTGGCTACATAAATGCTTTCTTTTGAGAAGTGTCTGTTCATATGCTTCACCCACTTTTTGGTGGAGTTGTTTGTTTTTTTCTTGTAAATTTAAGTTCCTTGTAGATTCTGGATATTAGCCCTTTGTCAGATGGATAGATTGCAAAATCTTTCTCCCATTCTGTAGGTTGCCTGTTCACTCTGATGATATTTTCTTTTGCTGTGCAGAAGCTCTTTAGTTTAATTAGATCCCATTTGTCAGTTTTGGCTTTTGTGGCCATTGCTTTTGGTGTTTTAGTCATGAAGTCTTTGCCCATGCCTATGTCCTGAATGGTATTGCCTAAGTTTTCTTCTAGGGTTTTTATGGTTTTAGGTTTTACGTTTAAGTCTTTAATCCATCTTGAGTTAATTTTTGTATAAGATGTTAAGGAGGGGGGTCCAGTTTTAGTTTTCTGCATATGACTAGCCAGTTTTCCCAATACCATTCATTAAATAGGGAATCCTTTCCCCATTGCTTGTTTTTGTCAGGTTTGTCAAAGATCAGATGGTTGTAGATCTGTGGCATTATTTCTGGGGCCTCTGTTCTTTTCCATTGGTCTGTATATCTGTTTTGGTACCAGTACCATGCTGTTTTGGTTACTGTAGCCTTGTAGTATAGTTTGAAGTTAGGTAGCGTGATGCTTCCAGCTTTGTTCTTTTGCTTAGGATTGTCTTGGCTATATGGGTCTTTTTTGGTTCCATATGAAATTTAAAGTAGTTTTTTTCTAATTCTGTGAAGAAAGTCAGTGGTAGTTTGATGGGGATAGCATTGAATATATAAATTACTGTGGGCAATATTGCCATTTTCACGATATTGATTATTCCTATCCATGAGCATGGAATATTTTAACATTTGTTTGTGTCCTCTCTTATTTCCTTGAGCAGTGGTTTGTAGTTCTCCTTGAAGAGGTCCTTCATATCTCTTGTGAGTTGTAATCATGTCATCTGCAAACAGACAATTTTACTTCCTCTATTCCTATTTGAATATCCTTTATTTCTTTCTCTTGCCCATTGCCCTGGCCAGAACTTCCAATACTATGTTGAATAGGAGTGGTGAGAGAGGGCATCCTTGTCTGGTGCCAGTTTTCAAAGGGAATGCTTCCAGTTTTTGCCCATCCAGTATAATATTGGCTGTGGGTTTGTCATAAAAAGCTCTTAAATTATTTTGAGATACGTTCCATCAATACCTAGTTTATTGTTTTCAGCATGAAGGTGTGTTGAACTTTGTCGAAGGCCTTTTCTGCATCTGTTAAGATAATCATGTAGTTTTGTTTTGTTTTTTGTTTTTTTGAGACGGAGTCTTGCTCTGTCACCCAGGCTGGAGTGCAGTGGCGCAATCCTAGCTCACCACAAGCTCCGCCTCCTGGGTTCACGCCATTCTCCTGCCTCAGCCTCCTGAGTAGCTGGGACTACAGGTGCCTGCCACCACACCCGGCTAATTTTGTTTTTGTATTTTTAGTAGAGATGGGGTTTCACTGTGTTAGCCAGGATGGTCTCAATCTCCTGACCTCGTGATTTGCCCGCCTCGGCCACCCAAAGTGCTGGGATTACAGGCGTGAGCCACCGCACCCGGCCAATCATATGGTTTTTGTCATTGATTCGGTTTAGGATGGATTACGTTTATGGATTTGCGTATGTTGAACCAGCCTTGCATCCCAGGTATGAGGCCGACTTGATCATGGTGGATGAGGTTTTTGATGTGCTGCTGGATCAGTTTGCTAGTATTTTATTGAGGATTTTTGCATTGATGTTCATCAGGGATATTGGCCTGAAATTTTCTTTTTTTGTTGTATCTCTGCCAAGTTTTGGTATCAGGATAATGCTGGCCTTATAAAATGAGTTAGGGAGGTGTCCCTCCTTTTCTGTTATTTGGAATAGCTTCAGAAGGAATGGTACCAGCTCCTCTTTGTGCCTCTGGTAGAATTTGGCTGTAAATCCATCTGGTCCTGGGGTTTTTTTGATTGGTAGGCAATTAATTGCTGCCTCGATTTCAGAACTTGTTGTTGGTCTATTCAGGGATTTGACTTCTTCCTGGTTTTGTCTTGGGAGGATGTATGTGTTCAGGAATTTATCCATTTCTTCTAGATTTTGTAGTTGATTTGTGTAGAGGTGTTCATAGTATTCTCTGATGGTAGTTTCTGTTTCTGTGGGATCAGTGGTGAAATTCTGTTTATTATTTTTCATTGTGTCTATTTGATTCTTTTTGTTTTCTTGCTTTCCATTTGCTTGGTAAATGTTCCTTCATCCCTTTATTTTGAACCTGTGTGTGTCTTTGCAGGTGAGATGGTTCTCCTGAATACAGCACACTGATGGGTCTTGACTCTATCCAGTTTGCCAGTCTGTGTCTTTTAATTGGGGTGTTTAGCCCATTTACCTTTAAGGGTAATAGATAACAATTTTTATATCCTATTTTACTGATATAGATGCTAAAGGCTTTAAATTATATAAGACCGTGTATAGTTATACTTTTAAATACATGAAAACCATCCCATGTTCTTGAATTTGAAGACTTAAGGTTGGTAGGATGGCAGTACACCTCACATTGATTTATGCATTCAGTGCAGTCCCCATGAGAATTCCAGCTGACCTGGTTGTAGAAATTTACAAGCTGATTCTAAAATTCTTAAGATATTGTAAGGAACTCTTAATAGCTAGAACAATATTGAAAAACAATAATTAGGAGGACACATACTTCCAATTCTAAGACTGACTACAAAGCAACAATAAGTTGGTGTGCTACTGGCACAAGGATAGACACATAGGTCTGTGGAACAGAATAGAGAACCCAGGAATAAACCCATACAGTCATGGGTCAGGTGATTTTTGACAAAGATGCCAAGACCATTTAATGGGGGAAAGAACAGTCTTTTTAACAAATGGTACTTGGGGAGGTGGGATTGCCATATGCCAAAGAATGAAGTTGGGCTCTCACTGTGTAAAAGTATGAGCTAAAACTATAAATCCTTAGAAAAAAATAGGCGTAATTTTTGTATTTTTCATTGATATATCGTAGCTGTACATACTTTGGGAGTACATAGTGCTATTTTGGTACATGTATATAGTGTATAAATGATCAAGTCAGGGTACATGAGATATCCATCACCTCAGACATTTAGGAGTGAATCTTTGGATCTTGGATTTGGCACCACTTTCTTTTTTTTTTTCTGATACGGAGTCTTACTCTTTTGCCCAGGCTGGGATGCAATGACGCGATCTCAGCTTACTGCAATCTCTGCCTCCTGGGTTCAAACAAGTCTCCTGCCTCAGCCTCCTGAGTAGCTGGGATTACAGGTGCCTGCCACCACACCTGGCTAATTTTTTGTATTTTTAGTAGAGATGGGGTTTCACCATGTTTGCCAGGCTAGTCTTGAACTCCTAACCTCAAGTGATCCGCCCGCCTTGGCTTCCCAAAGTGTTTGGATTACAGGCGTGAGCCACTGCGCCCAGCCTGGCACCACTTTCTTATATATGACCTAAAAAGCATGAGCAACTGAAGAAAAAGTAAATAAATTGGACTTCATCAAAATGAAAACTTTTTCATTTAGCTTTCAAAGGAGACCATCAAATAAGCTACAAGACTGTCACACAGAATAAGAGGAAAGTATTTGCAAATTACATATCTGATAAGGAATTTGTATCTAGGGTATATAAAGAACACCCAGTTTAAAAATTGGCAAAGGATCTCAATAAACATTTCTCCAAATAGGTTATATAAATGGCCAGCAAGCACATGAAAAGAAGCTCAACATCATAAGTCATCATAGAAGTGCAAAATAAAACCACAGTGAGATACAGCTTTCTAGCTACTAAGAAGGCTGAAATAAATTCATATAGTATAGAATGTTGGTGGGGATTTGGACACATCAGCACTCTCAGACACTGCTGGTGGGAATGTCAGATGGCGCAGCTGCTTTGAATAACAGTATGGCAGTTACTCAGATACTACCACATGACACAACAGTTACATTCCTAGGTGTATCTCCAAGAGAATGGAAAACATGTTGCACAAAAGCTTGTAATGGATGTTCATATCAACATTATTCATAATAGTTAAAAAGTAGAAACAAGCTGGATGCTCATCAATAGGTAAATGGATAAATAAAATGTGTAATATCCATATAAGGGGATGTTATTTAGCCATAAAGGAAATGAAGTGTACTGCTAAAAACATAGATGAATTTTGAAAACATTATTCTGTTAAAAGAAGCCAGTGGCAAAAGACCATGTGATCCCGTTCATGTGAAATTCCAGAATAGGGAAATCTGTAAGGGAAAGAAAATAGATTGTGCTTGCTTAGGGCAGCCTGAGTGAGTGGGAACTGACAGGGTGGTAGGGGTTGACAGCTATAGTGTATGGACTTTCTTTTTTTTAGGGATGGTATCTTGCTACGTTGCCCAGGCTGGATTTGAACTCTTAGGCTCAAGTGATGCACCACTCACCTCAGCCCCCTAAGTAGCTGGGACTACAGGCAGATGCCACTGTGCCTGGCTTAGAATCTTTTTGAGGTGATGAAAATGTTCTAAAATTGATTTTTGTGATGGTTATATATATCTGTGAATATATTAAAATCCATTGCACTGTTTACTTTTAATGGGTGAAGGTATGTGAGTTATAGCTCAATGAAGCTATGTTTTTTTAATTTAAAAAATTTTTTTCATATTTTTGGAGATGAAGTTTCGCTCTTGTTGCCCAGGCTAGAGTGCAGTGGCGTGATCTCAGCTCACTGCAACCTCCGCCTCCTGGGTTCAAGCGATTCTACTGTCTCAGCCTCCCGAGTCACTGGAATTACAGGCGCCCACCACCACACCCAGCTAGTTTTTGTTATTTTTTAGTAGAGAAAGGGTTTCACTATGTTGGCCAGGCTGGTTCTGAACTCCTGCCCTCAGGTGATCCACCCGCCTCGGCCTCCCAAAGTGCTGGGATTACAGGCGTGAGCCACCACACCCGGCCGGAAGTCATTTTTTTAAAAGAATGCATTGATTTTTGCGTATTTGTATTTTAATCCACTTAAGATTTTTTAGTAGTAAGAAACATGACTGGGCATAGTGGTTCATGCCTGTAATCCCAGCACTTTGAGAAGCCAGGGTGGGAGGCTGTCTTGAGTCCAGGAGTTTGACTAGTTTGGGCAACACAGGGATACCCCGTTTCAACAGAAAATAAAAGAAATTAGCCAGGTGTCATGCTGGACACTTGTGGCCCCAACTATTCAGAAGGCTGGATGTGAGAGGATTGCTTGAGCCCAGGAGGTAGAGGCTGCAGTGGACTATGATCATGCCACCGCACTCCTGTGTGGGCAACAGAGATAAAAAGCAACAAAAGAAAGATATATAGGTTTAATTTAGACGTGATATGCTTGATTTGTTACAGAAGAAAAAATCATGCCTGGAGACTGCTATAGTAATGTAGGTACAAGATGATGAGGCTGCAGACTTCCAGTGACAGTGAGGCTGCATAGGAAAGAGTGCCTGCTTAGTACATGGATGTGGTTGGTGCCGGGGGGAGTGAAGACTAGTGTTTAGTACTTGGATATAGTGCGGAGAGGGAATAAAGATGAGTAAAACACAGTTCTAACTCTGATGGGAGTGGGGTGTATCAATTATGTCAGATCATGAGAAGATAGTCTGCCGTCATGAAGAGAGAAAAAGGATGGAAGTGAAGCAAAGAGTTTTGGTGGGATGGTGTGTTTGAAAGCCAGATTTTAGAGGGCTAAAGGAATTATTGGAGACAGTCGTATTTTTGGACCTCTTATAGTCCCTTGCACACAGTAGGTGCTTAATATTGATTAGTTTGTGGAAGTACGTGAAGGGAAAACGCAGGATTGCTATGAGATTTGGCAATAGATGGAAAGAAGCAGATAGCACGGCAGCTGGAGAATAGCTGGTTAGGGCAGATTTGAGTTTCTTTAAATGAGTAGGAAAAATGTTCCTCGGTAATTGCATTTGTTGTTGTTGGTTTTGAGATGGAGTCTCACTCTGTTGCTGAGGTTGGAGTGCAGTGACATGATCTTTGCTCACTGCAACCTCTGCCTCCCCAGTTCAAGCAATTCTCCTGCCTCAGCCTTTCAAGTAGCTGGGATTACAGGGGCCCACCACTATGCCCAGCTAATTTTTGTATTTTTAGTAAAGAGTTTTAGTATTGTATATACAATATATACATTTTGTATTTTGTATATACAATATACACATTTTGTATTTTATATATACAATATACAAATTTTGTATTTTGCATATCGGTCAGGCTGGTTTTGAGCTCCTGACCTGAAGTAATTCACCTGCCTCCACCTCCCAAAGTGCTGGGATTGTAGGTAATTGGTTTTATATACATAGGTAGAGATGGGAGGAAGAACATTCTAGGAGAGATACCTTCTGCTGAGAAAGATGGAAAGCTGATGAAAAGATAATACTGAAACCACCCACCTGTTGTTGTTTCTGAGTTTTTTCCTTCAATTTAGACTAAATCCTAAAATTTTTATGGACTATAAGTCCCCACACTAATGCTTTCAAATTTTTAATTTTAAAACTGGAAATTTTACTCCTTATCCTAAAATTCATTATTTAACATATAGTACACTGTCTGTTAAAATGCTGTACTAAAACTATAGATAAAAATACTACCGCCTACATCACACACCGGGTCCTATTGTAGGGAGTGGGGAGGGGGTAGGAGGGAGGGATATCATTAGGAGATATACCTAATGTAAATGACGAGTTAATGGGTGCAGCACACCAACATGGCATATGTATACATATGTAACAAACCTGCACATTGTGCACATGTACCCTAGAACTTAAAGTATAATAATAATAAAAAAAATACTACCGCCTTTGTCATGCAAGCCTTGGAATCCCAGCCCTGCCTGCATGAGTACACTCAGCTGCAAAGCGGTTCCACTTCTCTCACCTTAGAGTCAGCTCCTATTCCCACGACGCCCCCGTCAGCAGGAAGAAGCCAGAGTGATTGACGGTTTTTTCCAGTCTTCGTAGCCTACACCTTGAGAACAAGGTGCTAAGAAACACAAAGGCTGGCCGGGGGCGGTGGCTCAAGCCTGTAATCCCAGCACTTTGGGAGGCCGAGACGGGCGGATCACGAGGTCAGGAGATCGACACCATCCTGGCTAACACGGTGAAACCCCGTCTCTACTAAAAAATACAAAAAACTAGCCGGGCGCGGTGGCGGGCGCCTGTAGTCCCAACTACTCGGGAGGCTGAGGCAGGAGAATGGCGTGAACCCGGGAGGCGGAGCTTGCAGTGAGCTGAGATCCGGCCACTGCACTCCAGCCTGGGCGGCAGAGCGAGACTCCGTCTCAAAAAAAAAAAAAAAAAAAAAAGAAACACAAAGGGAGGGATTGAAACCGCCTTGGCAAAATTATGACTGAGGAAATGATGACAGTGAAAAAAATCAGACCTAACTGACTCCATCTTGCTTCTAACGTTTAAGCTGTCCTTGTTCATTCTTGTGCATAGGCCTAACTAACTTTCAGTTCAGTTCATGGAATTCAGTTCATGGTTTGACTATGAAACAAAATTGATAATAACTATTTCCCGAAAAGACCCACTTCTTGCCTGGGAACCAGCATGGCTTTGCAGGACTAACAAATTAGCTACAAGATTAGAAATTACAGTTTAGGGGTCATGCAGCCTCCGGCTCCAAGAGTCTGAACCTCCCCAAATTGCTCCTGAGGATAACATCACGATTGTAAAACCTAAGATCCGTACTTGAGATATTTTGCAGACCCTGCACTGGATGGATCAGCTGACACCACCCAGATCGGTAACTGGCTCAACCAGTTCTGCTATCCCATCCAGGAGCAGTAGACAGCAAGAAAAACTCACTTTGACCCCTATGATTCCATCTTCAACCTGACCAGTCAGCATTCCCCACTTCCCAAGCCCCGACCTGCCAAATTATCTTTATTTTATTTTATTGAGGCAGAGTCTGGCTCTGTTGTCCAGGCTGGAGTGCAGTGGTATGATCTCGGCTCACTACAACTCCTGCCTCCCGGGTTCAAGTGATTCTCCTGCCTCAGCCTCCCGAGTAGCTAGGATTACAGGTGCATGCCACTATGCCTGGCTAATTTTTGTGTTTTTACTAGAGATGAGGTCTCACCATGTTGGCCAGGCTGGTCTCGAACTTTTGACCTCAGGTGATCTGCCTGTCTCAGCCTCCCAGAGTGCTGGGATTACAGGCGTGAGGCACTGTGCCTGACCTCAAATTATGTTTATTTCATTTATTTATTTATTTATTTATTTATTTATTTATTTAGAGATGGAGTTTCACTCTCATTGCCAAGGCTGGAGTGCAGTGGTGTGATCTCGGCTCACTGCAACCTGCGCCTCCCAGATTCAAATGATTCTCCTGCCTCAGCCTTCTGAGTAGCTGGGATTACAGGTGTCTGCCACCATACCCAGCTAATTTTTAGTAGACACAGGGTTTCACTATGTTGGTCAGGCTGGTCTCAAACTCCTGACCTCAGGTGATCCACCCGCCTTGGCCTCCCAAAGTGCTGGGATTGGAGATGTGAGCCACGGCGCCCGGCCGCAGCCCCAGCCCCAGCCCCAAATTATCATTAAAAGCTCTGATCCCCTAATGCTCAGACTGATTTCAGTAACAATAAAATTCCGGTCTCCTGCACAACCAGCTCTGCTTGAATTACTCTTTATCCATTGCAATTCCCCTGTCTTGATAAATTAGTTCTGTCTAGGCAGTGGGCAAGGTGAACCCACTGGGTGGTTACAATACGTTGGTGAACTTAATCATTGCAAAGAGGAGGTGAAGTGAGGGCTGGGTCTGAAAGAGGTGGTGACCTGGAATAAATTTGTTAGGTGGGGATAAAGAACATAAGTAGCAGGTACTGGTGTAGATACGGGTGACTAATGAATTTGTAGTGGTCCAGAGCTTTGTGGGTCTGTTTTCACTTTCCTGTTTCCAGTTTGTTCATTTTCGATAGCTACAAGGTGAGAAAAACATTTTATTTTTAATTTACGAAAATAAACAAGACCTTGACCCTGTAATCGAGATCTCACATCCATATTCTACACATTCTGACCATACTGGACCTTCTTACTCTTGCCTAAACATGATAGACCCATTACAAGTCTATGCCTTTGTATAGGCTTTATACTAATTAGAATTTTAGGTACAAGATAGTACGGAGGAAGGAGGATTTATTCTCTGTGGGATTATTGAAAGGCAACACTGATGTACTGATTCTTGCGAAGCCAGAATCAAGAGTTCATTAGAAGGGCCCGGTGTGGTAACTCACATCTGTTATCCCAGCACCTTGGGAGGTTGTGGTGGGAGGATTGCTTGAGGCCAGGAGTTTGAGACCAGCCTGGCCAATGTAGCCAGATCTCCATCTCTACCAAAAAAAAAATTGTGTTTAAGTTTATTAGAGGCATAAAGGACATTCTAAGCAGAAAGAAATGCATTTTGCAAGAGTTCAGAGGCATGACTTACTGGGGAGATTATAAGCAGATAAAAATGCTGAAATAGGCCAGGCGTGGTGGCTCACACCTGTAATCCCAGCACTTTGGGAGGCTGAGGTGGGTTGATCATGAGGTCAGGAGTTCCAGACCAGCCTGGCCAACATGATGAAACTCCGTCTCTACTAAAAATACAAAAATTAGCCCGGCCTAGGGAGGCTGAGGCAGGAGAATGGCGTAAACCCAGGAGGTCGAGCTTGCAGAGAGCTGAGTCCGGCCACTGCACTCCAGCCTGGGCGACAGAGCAAGACTCCGTCTCAAAAAAAAAAAAAAATTAGCCTAGCCTGGTGATGGGTGCCTGTAATCCCAGCTACTCAGGAGCCTGAGGCAGGAGTCTCGCTTGAAACTGGAAGACGGAGGTTGCAGTGAGCTGAGACTGTGCTACTGCACTCCAACCTGTGCAACAAGAGTGAAACTTTGTCTCAAAAACAAAAGAAAGAAGCTGAAATGATAGAGGAGATAGGCTGTCATATGTAATAATAAGCAAGAACAGCTAGGAAGGACTTTTAGGAATTTTATGCCTAGAGTTTGTACATTAATCTGTAGATGATGAGGAATGATTAAAGGATTTTAAAGAACAGAGTGACATTCTGTGTGGCAGTTTTAGGCAGATCACAGTACATCGGCAGCTCCTGTCACTTTGTTTTTTGACTCTTGCCTCCAGTCTTTTCTTTCCTAAATCCTTCCTTAGACTGTCAAGATTCCAGATCTTTATTTTGTTTTTATCGAGGTTAGCAGAATTCTGTTCACATTTCCAGGCCTGGTTTTGAATATAGAATCTTCTGAAGCCTTTAATACTTGAGGCAGAATGAACAACTCACCCCTCATTTCTTTTTTTTTTTTTTTTTGAGACAGAGTCTCGCTCTGCCGCCCAGGCTGGAGTGCAGTGGCCGGATCTCAGCTCACTGCAAGCTCCGCCTCCTGGGTTTACGCCATTCTCTTGCCTCAGCCTCCCGAGTAGCTGGGACTACAGGCGCCCGCCACCTCGCCCAGCTAGTTTTTTGTATTTTTTAGTAGAGACGGGGTTTCACCGTGTTAGCCAGGATGGTGTCGATCTCCTGACCTCGTGATCCGCCCGTCTCGGCCTCCCAAAGTGCTGGGATTACAGGCTTGAGCCACCGCGCCCGGCCACCCCTCATTTCTTTAGCATTTTGTTATACAATAGGAGTAACATTCACATTTATTGTGTTTATTTGTTTATAATTTTATTCTTAGGTAAGAATTAAATTCTTTAATTATTAACTAAGAATAAAATTCTAAGAACCTTGTGATTGCTTGAGGGCAAATATAAGCATATTCATCTGTATAAGTAACATCTAACACATAATAGGTATCTGTCCGAGAATTGAATATTACGTCAAAAATGTATTTTTCCTATAATGAAAATTTTCCTGTATGTACTGTTAAGTGCGTAATGAAATTAAAAACTCTGAAAATGTAGAATGGAACAAAACCAACTGATTTAGAACACGATTTCTAAGGTTAATACTAGCAGGTTGATAATTATTCCTCAAATCATGATTGAGTCAGGTATTCACTCACCCAGAATAATATTATCATGACCATGCTTTCCATCTTAGCAATAATAACATTTTATTTCTGGGTTAGAATCAGAAATCTTCCTGAAATCAACATACTACAGTTACTGCATTTACTTCTTATCTGTGACTTATTTTCATGAAATGGTATAGTTTTTTCTCAGGAAGGGTAGACTCAATGAAGTTTTTAAAAAATTACATGCTATCTCTAAAAGTAAGATGTTCTGAGAAATTCTTTTTTGGGATATCAGAATTTTGTTATTAGGTTGGTGCAAAAGAATTATGGGCCAGGCACAGTGGCTCATGCCTGTAATCCCAGCACTTTGGGAGGCGAAGGCAGGCAGATCACCTGAGGTCAGGAGCTTGAGACCAGCCTAGCCAACATGATGAAACCCCATCTCTATTAAAAATACAAAATTAGCCAGGCATAGTAGCAGGCACCTGTAATCCCAGCTATTTGGGAGGCTGAGGTAAGAGAATTGCTTGAGCCCGGGGGAGGCGGGGGTTGTAGTGAGCCGAGACCACGCCACTGCACTCCAGCCCGGGAGACAAGAGCGAAACTCCATCTCAAAAAAAAAAAAAAAAAGGTGTGTTTGCAGCCGCCGCCGCGCCGCCGTCGCTCTCTAACGCCAGCGCCGCCTCTTGCTCGCCGAGCTCCAGCCGAAGGAGAAGGGGGGTAAGTAAGGAGGTCTCTGTACCATGGCTCGTACAAAGCAGACTGCCCGCAAATCGACCGGTGGTAAAGCACCCAGGAAGCAACTGGCTACAAAAGCCGCTCGCAAGAGTGCACCCTCTACTGGAGGGGTGAAGAAACCTCATCGTTACAGGCCTGGTACTGTGGCACTCCGTGAAATTAGACGTTATCAGAAGTCCACTGAACTTCTGATTCGCAAGCTTCCCTTCCAGCGTCTGGTGCGAGAAATTGCTCAGGACTTTAAAACAGATCTGCGCTTCCAGAGCGCAGCTATTGGTGCTTTGCAGGAGGCAAGTGAGGCCTATCTGGTTGGTCTTTTTGAAGACACCAACCTGTGTGCTATCCATGCCAAACGTGTAACAATTATGCCAAAAGACATCCAGCTAGCACGCTGCATACGTGGAGAACGTGCTTAAGAATCCACTATGATGGGAAACATTTCATTCTCAAAAAAAAAAAAAAAAAAAAAAAATTCTCTTCTTCCTGTTATTGGTAGTTCTGAACGTTAGATATTTTTTTTCCATGGGGTCAAAAGGTACCTAAGTATATGATTGCGAGTGGAAAAATAGGGGACAGAAATCAGGTATTGGCAGTTTTTCCATTTTCATTTGTGTGTGAATTTTTAATATAAATGCAGAGGCGTAAAGCATTAATGCAAGTTAAAATGTTTCAGTGAACAAGTTTCAGCGGTTCAACTTTATAATAATTATAAATAAACCTGTTAAATTTTTCTGGACAATGCCAGCATTTGGATTTTTTTAAAACAAGTAAATTTCTTATCGATGGCAACTAAATGGTGTTTGTAGCATTTTTATCATACAGTAGATTCCATCCATTCACTATACTTTTCTAACTGAGTTGTCCTACATGCAAGTACATGTTTTTAATGTTGTCTGTCTTCTGTGCTGTTCCTGTAAGTTTGCTATTAAAATACATTAAACTATAAAAAAAAAAAAAGGATTTATGGTTTTTGCAATAGTTTTTAATGGCAAAAACTGCAATTACTTTGTACCAACCTAAAATAGATATTGCATTGTTGTCCAGGTGTGATGGCTCATGCTTATAATCCCAGCACTTTGGGAAGCTGAGGTGGGAGGATTGCTTGAGCCCAGGAGTTTGAGACCAGTTTGGGTAACATCGTGTGAACTCTGTCTCTACAACAACAACAACAACAACAAAATACTAGCTAGCTGTGATGGTGCGCACCTATGGTCCCAGCTACTTGGGAGGCCAAGGTGGGAGGATTGCTTGAGTCCAGGAGGTTGAGGCTGCAGTGAGCCAGGATCCCACCACTGCACTCCAGCCTGGACAACAGAGTTGCCCTGTCTGAAAAAATAAAATAATGCATCGTTTGCTTCAGGAACCTGTAAATGTCTTGTGTTCACTATTACTTGTCTTAGAACTAGCATCTCTTAAGAAGGAGTCAATGTATACCTTGAAAAGGTTTTTGTTCTGAGTAGGCAGCTGTTTAGTGGGCAGAAGTCCATTCTTTCTCTCCTTAGAACACAACTGTCATATTTCAAGAGTCTAGCAAATGATGCTTTGGCAGAATAAGGAGGAGAGTTATTTTTAAAGCAGTGCTTCCCTTTGGTCTTGAAGCAAATATAGAATGTTGATGGAATATGAAATTGATTCTAGAAATATGCCTTAGAATGAAGGTAATGGAAACATATAAGTTTGGTACCAGATAAATGAATTCAGCAGAAGACTTCTGTGGCTTTCTACTGTAGTGTAAAAATATTTTGTAGTGTAGAATAAAAATACTTGTAGTGTAGTGATTGCCATTAGCAAATTTTAGCATAATTAAATTTGTTAACTGGGCTTAGTGTGACCACACCTATAACCCAGCACTTTGGGAGACTCAGGCAGTCAAGACCAGACTGGGCAACAGGCAAAATCCTGTTAAAAAAAAAAAAAAAAAGAGCCAGGTGTCATGGTGCACACCTGTAGTCCCAGCAACTTGGGAGGCTGAGGCAAAAGAATTCCTTAACACCTGGAGGTCAAGGCTGTGGTGAGCCGTGCATGCCACTGCACTGTAACCTGGGTGACAGAGCGAGACCCCGTCTCAAAATCAGTCAGTCAGTCAAATTGTTAACAGTACTTACTTTGTTGTTGTTATTATAAGCATTGTTTAAAACCAGTGGTTTTCTTTTTCATTTCCAATAATGACCTTCTCCTCCTTTTTCATTGTGTTGCTAGAACAAATATGTTGAAATATTCAATTGATTTGTTTTATTATTTAAACACACACATACAGTTGGGAATTTTGCGTTTGTTATAATTTCTGTCTGGGATTCATTTTCTCTAGATAATTACATAGTTGACTTGTGTCACTCAGTCTCTTTTCAAATCTCCCTTATTAAATGGGCCCCATGTAAACACCTTTCCGTAGTTAACTTGTTCTGTATAACCTTTATCACTAGCTAGCATAATATTTTCTTCCCTTGCTAGTATGTAAGCTTCTTCTAAAAATTTTTTTTTTTTTTAAATTTTTGTAGAGATAGGGTCTTGCTGTGTTATCCAGGCCGGTCTCAGAATGCCTGGCCTTAAGTGGTCCTCCTGCCTTGGCTTCCCAAAGTGCTGGGATTATAGGCATGAGCCACCATGCCTGGCTTTTTTTTTCTTTAATTGAATGTAAGCTTCTTGAAGGCAGGGGCTTACCTGTTTTGTTTTCCTGTGTAGTTGTTTAGAACAGTGCCTGGCACGTAGTAAGTGTTCTATTAATATTTGTTCAATAAACCAAGCTCAGTGATGAGTGCCTGTAGTCCCAGCTACTCAGGAGGCTCAGGTGGGAGGATTGCTTAAGGCCAGGAGTTTGAGGCTGTAGTGCACTGTGATAACACCTGTGAATAGCCACTGAAATCCAGCCTGGGTAATGTAGTGAGACCCCCATCTCTTAAAAAAAGTGTTGAGTAAATCAAATTAGGAATAGTATTTGAGGCCGGGCGCGGTGGCTCAAGCCTGTAATCCCAGCACTTTGGGAGGCCGAGACGGGCGGATCACGAGGTCAGGAGATCGACACCATCCTGGCTAACACGGTGAAACCCCGTCTCTACTAAAAAATACAAAAAACTAGCCGGGCGAGGTGGCGGGCGCCTGTAGTCCCAGCTACTCGGGAGGCTGAGGCAGGAGAATGGCGTGAACCCGGGAGGCGGAGCTTGCAGTGAGCCGAGATCGCGCCACTGCACTCCAGCCTGGGCGACAGAGCTGAGACCCCGTCTCAAAAAAAAAAAAAAAAAAAAAAAAAAAGGAATAGTATTTGAAACAAACCTTTAATTTTAAAACAAATTCATCCCTGAAGGAAGTTAGGATCATTCCCAATCACACATTTTTAATGAGGATTTTTGCCCTGTTTGGGACAAGATATTGAAGTTAATAAGGGCTTCTGGTGTCCTCTCCTAAGATTAACCCATGAATGATCATAAAACCTAAGATAGAAAAATTAGCTCCAGGTAAGGAGTGTTGGTACTAGAGTGTGTGTGTAGTAATGGTTGCTGCAGTCTGGTTTAGGGGGCTGCTACTGTGGCTGTGGCAGGATAATTGAGGTAAAAGGCAGTTTGGATGGAGGTCTTATCCCCCTGCTCCAAATTTGTCTTGATAATTAGTATCTCTTTTAAGGGGTGTGATAGCAATAACTCAGACAGTGGGTGGAAGTGTCTTCAAGAATAAATCATAATAGCACTCCCTAAAAAGTTTTTGACCTCCAAAAATCCTTATCCCTAAAATTCCCTTACCTAAATTTCCTACCCCTCCACCAAACTCTTAGAGGGCAGTGAATTATTGTTTTAAAAAATGCCTCCTTCCCAATGCTACTTTCCTTTTTATCTGTGGACAGGGAATGAATTCTTAACCTGAGGGAGTTATTTGTTTAATGGAAAGTGAGTAACTGTGATTTTCTCCTTGTTAGGGCTCTCCTCCCTAGAGTTCTTCTGTTCCCCCAGGGGTTTCTTAGTGCTAAATGGAGCTGATACAGACTAGAGTCAGGCCTTTCTCTTGTTACACATAATCTAGAGAAAGTGACTCATGTTGCCAAATGAATATGTCCAAAATAAGGAGACAAATGAGTGCAAGCACCTCAAAAGTCAAGTAAAAGATAACAAACTGTGTGTATGTGTGTGTTTTCTTGTTTTATGTTGTTAATATCTTTATGTGTATAGTAGAAGCAAAGGCAGATGGAATAAAAAGAAAAGTCTAATACATTTTCTAAAAGATAAGGTATTAACAGCATGAAACAAGAACAAAAACTTACTTAAAAGAACCAAAGGAAAATACTAGGTATAAGAAGTATAATCTGTAGAACATATTTGATGGGATGAAATTAAGATCAATTCAGGTGAAGGAGAAATTAGTGAGTTGGAAGGTCATATTTAGGAATTCTTTCCATAGGAGGAAAGAAAGGATAGGAAGCATAAAATAAAAATTAAGAAATAAATGAAATTTAGAAGTAGGAGTTCCTTTTTCCCCTAAGATCAGGAACAAGATAAAGATATCTGCTGTTGCCATTTCTGTTCAACACAGTATTGAAACTTCTGTCCAGAGCCATTTAGCAGAAAAAAGAAATGCATCCAAATGGGAAGGGAAGAAATAAAATTATCTCTGTTTAAGATGACGTCATCTTATATGTAGAAAACGAAAGATTTTGTGGGAAAAAAAATACCTTTTGGTGCTAATAAATTAGCAGTGATCTGAAAATAAAATTAAGAAAACAATTTCATTTATGGTAGCATCTAAGAGAATAAAATGCTTAGGAATAAATTTAAGCAAGGAGGCAAAGACTTGCACTATATATAAAACACTGCTGAGAGGAATGAAAGAATACATGAATAAGTAGGAAGATATCTCACATTCAAGAATTTGGAGACTTAATCTTGTTGAGAAGACAGTACTACCCAAAGTGATCCATAGATTAAATGCAGTTCCTATCAAAATCCCAACGATGTTATTTGAAGAAATAGAAAAACCCATTCTAAAATCCATCTGGAATCTGAAGGGAACCCAAATACAGCGAAAACAATCTTGAAAATGAAGAAGAAAGTTAGGGAAATCAGGACTCACAGTTCCTGATTTATTTTGAAAGTTACTATGAAACTACACAATCAAAAACAGTGTGGGGCTGGGTGTGATGGCTCACACCTGTAATTCCAGTGTTTTGGGAGGCCGAGGCAGGAGGATTACTTGAGACCAGGAGTTCAAGATCAGGCTGGGCAACATAGCAAGACCCCGTCTCTACAAAAGAAACAAAAAGCGGTGTAGTACTGGCAATACAGACAGACATTGACCAATGGAATAGAATAGAGAGACTAGAAACAAATCCTTGTAAATATGGTAAAATGATTTTTTACAAGGGTGCCAAAACCAATCAGTGGAGAAAAGACAGTCTTTTCAACAAATGGTGATGAGAAAACTGGATACCCCCACAGAAAAGAAAGAAGTCAGACCTTTTCCTTATACCATATACAAAAATTAATATGAAGTTGGTTCAAAGACATAGTGAGAGAGCTAAAACTAGAAAACTCTTAGAGGAAAACAGGGAAAAAGTCTTCTTTACATTAGATATGGCAGTGATTTTGTTGGATGTGATAACAAAAGCACAGGCAGCACAACAAATAAGTTGGACTTCATCAAAACGTAAAACTTTTGTGTATTAAAGGACACTGCCAAGAGAGTAAAAGGACAACCCACAGAATGTGAGAAAATGTTTGCGAATGAGATATATGATAAGAGATTAATATCCAGAATATATAAAGAACTCCTACAACTCGACAACAACAACAAAAACCAATTCGAAAATGGGCATAGAACTTGCACATTTCTCCAGAGAAAATATATAAATGACTAATAAGCACATTAAAATATTTTCTACATCACTAATCAGTATGGGAATTTGAGTCAGAGCCACAATGGGAGAGACTTATTCATACCCATCAAGTGGTTATTTTTAAAAAATAAAAGAGAAAGTAACAAGTGTTGGCAAGGATGTGGAGAAACTGGAATTGTTATACTCTTTTAGAGGGAATGTAAAATAGTGTTGCTGCTGCAGGAAACAGCTTGACAGTTTCTCAAAAAGTTAAACATGGCTGGGTGCAGTGGCTCACGCCTGTAATCCCAGCACTTTGGGATGCTTGAGGCCAAGAGTTCGAGCCCAGCCGGGCCAACATGGCAAAACCCTATTTCTACTAAAAATACAAAAATTAGCCTGGCATGGTTGTGCACCTTAGTCCCAGCTACTTGGAAGGCTGAGGCATGAGAATCGCTTGAACCCTGGGGGTGGAGATTGCAGTGAGCCTTGATCACACCTTTGCACTCCAGCCTAGGTGACAGAGTGAGACTGTATCTCAGAAAAAAAAAAAAAAAAAAAAAACAAAAAAATATATATATATATATATATATATATATATATATAGTTAGTTAGATATAGAATTAGCATATGACCCAGCAATTTTACACCTAGGTGTATACCAGGAAGAGTTGAAAGCAGAGACTCAAACAGATACTTACACACCAGTGTTCATGGCAGCATTATTGCAAACTGAAAAGGTGGGAAAATCCCAAATGTACATCAACACTTGAAGAAGTAAACAAAATGGTATTTACTTGCAATGGAATATTTTTCAGCTTTAAAAAGGAATGAAATTTTGATATATTTTGCAACACGGATGAACCTTGAAAATACTATGGGTGAAACAAGCCAGAAACAAGAGGACAAATATTGTTATGATTCTACTTATGCGAGATACATGGAATAGGTAGATTCATAGAGACAGAAAGTAGGAGAGAGGGTGAATGAAATAAGCCATAAACAAGAGGACAAATACTGTTATGATTCTGCTTATGTGAGATACATGGGATAGGCAAATTCATAGCGATTGAAAGTATTAATGGGAGAGAGGTTACTAGGGGTAATGGTGAGGGCAAGTGGGGAATGGTTTTTTTAATGGATATAGTGTTTCTGATTGGGATAGTGACAAGTTCTGGAAATGGATAGTGGTGACAGCTGTACAACATGGTGAATATTTTTAATGGCACTGAATTTTATACTTAAAGGTAGTTAAAATGGCAAATTGTGTTATACTTTAAAAAAAGTAGAAGTGAGGCTGATGTCTGTGAAGTTGAGTCAGTGTACTGGAAATTCCTCGTGTGGCTGTAGAACTTAGGCATTGAAAGTCATTTTGTGGCCAGGCGCGGTGGCTTATACCTGTAATCCCAGCACTTTGGGAGGCCGAGTTGGGCGGATGACCTGAGGTCAGGAGTTCGAGACCAGCCTGACCAACATGGAGAAATCCCGTCTCTACTAAAAATACAAAATTAGCCGGGCGTGGTGGCACATGCTTGTAATCCCGGCTACTCGGGAGGCTGAGGCAGGAGAATCGCTTGAACCCGGGAAGCGGAGGTTGCAGTGAGCCGAGATCACGCCATTGCACTCCAGCCTGGGCAACAAGAGGGAAACTCCGTCTCAAAAAAAGAAAAGTAATTTTGTGAATAAGCTAGAAGAAGTTGTTTAAGAAGTGGGGTGTCTGACTTACTGATCTCAGGTGACATTCCAGGTGAAATCTAGATGAGGTATGTATTCCTCAGTGAATTTGAACTTGGAAGATAGAGCAAAATTCAAATTCTAGCTTTGTCATTGTTTTAAATGTAATTTTGTTATATTACTAAAGCTTTCTGAACTTTTGTCTGTGTTATGTGTTATGTAAATATATAGTTAAATGGATAAGTAATGTATACTAAAAAAAAAAAAAAAAGATGCCAGCACTGAGGTAGGAAGCTTAAAATGATAAAGAAGAAATATTTGAGAAAACTATGAGGTTGATGTCTAGAATTAAAGAAAGATGAAAGATCTCAGGTTGAAGGGGTTCGTATAGAATACAGTATAATTAAGAAAAACTCACACTTGTACACAGTACAGTGACATTGAAGAGTCTAAAAGTGAACAAGTAACATTATGAGGGAACAAAATTGAGATTGACATCATACTTACCAATAGCAGTGTTGACTGCAAGAAGATAATGGAATAATATTTTTTTTAAGTATTGGAGGAAGTATTGAAAGAAACTGTGAACCTTGATGTTTCTACCCATCCAACTGTCATTCGAGTGAGGGCATGATTAAAATATTCTCAAATATGGGAACATTTTTAGAAACATTTTTGGAGAAAGAACTCAAATGAGTATTTGCAAATCTAGCAGATGCTACAAGACTTGTAATGTACACATGTAAGACATGTACATTTTTGAAATATCCTAGTGGAAGTTGTTGTCTTTAAAAAGTTAGCTAAGAATAAATTAAAAAACCCACAAAAGTATGTCCATAAAACTTGATGGGAATTGGGTGGAGGGGAGATGAGAGGACATGAGGGCATGGTCAGATTTTTGTCTTGATAAAGGGAAGTATAGATGACAGATTTACTTATCTAAAAGAAAAAGCAAAGGACAAGTTGAAATAATAAATTTGTTAAAAGGCAGAGATTGATATGATAAACCAAGTATATGTTCATTTTTAATAGGAAATACTGTAAATCACAATTTAGAGTTCTACAGATGGGAGAGGCATGGATGAGCAATTATGAAAATTGAGGATCCCAACAATACTTTTGCTTATGTGGATTATATCTACCAATAGTTACAGTATTAGAAATTAAAACTGAAAACATTTTAAATATTGATTAGCTGATTAATCAGTAATTGATTAATGTCTATTAATATAGGAACAACATACCCCTTTTATGTTAACATAATATAAAACATATTATAAAAATAACTATTTCCCAAAACAACAAAGAGCTTAGAAGAGTGGCATTGTTTTAAGCACTTTTGCAAATCTATTTAACGTCTGGTTTAATAGAAGGTACTTGGATTCTCTTATCTGCTTCAACGTTCAGTGTGTTGCAATGTGATGTTTTTTTCAGGTATATGAGAAACCTAGGACCTCATGAATCTTTTGAAAGGGTCTTGGAAACCCTCAGTGATCTTGAGACCACACTTTGAGAACTGCTTTTTCCATACAAAGTTTCTTTGCTATTTATTACCCTACTATTTGGTGTCTTCTGCGTCATCACAGTAGTTTTCTTATGATCTCATATTCCCTCCTACCTCCCAGTTTTATTATTTCTTACCTTACATTCTCTTCCAGTTTGACTGATTCTTCTCCATCAAGCCTTCATTGATTATTCTAGTTTCTGTCTCTTCTCTAAAATCTGTTTGCAAGTGTGTAGTTTCACATATTTTGTACTAAAGTACTCTTAAGTTTTTTGTGTTTTCTTTTTCCAATGACATTATGACCCTTTTAAAGTAGGGACTCTAAAAATTGATGACAACACAAGAATTTATCCTTACACACAAATATTTGTACCTCCAAATTGATAATTTTTGTCGGTTGATTGGAAGTAACACCCTCTAGGAAAACATATAGATCACAAATTTGTTTTTGGCCTTAAGTGATCTATTAGAAAACTATAATGTCTTATCCATTATCTGCCACATGCCAATACTTTTGGTATTGCAAGTTCTCCTTTCTTCAAGAGATCTTGTGTAACTAAAACCTTCTTTTGTTCAGCCTTGTTGATCTTATAAGCCACTTACTGATTTACCTATTTTCTTGCCATTTCAGAAAAAAGCCAAAGGACAAGAGCTGTTTGATCAGATTATGTACCACCTGGACCTTATTGAAAGCGACTATTTTGGTCTGAGATTTATGGATTCAGCACAAGTAGCAGTGAGTAACTGTTTTTTGGAAGTTTTAGCATAAGGGGAAGAAACGGGAAATTTCAGATGATATACTAATTGCTATTAGGCTTCACATTCTTGATGTGTTATTTCCTGTGATACAAAGCTTTGACACCGCTCCCTCCCCCACCCCCTTGCTTTAGCATCACCTGAAGGACTTGTTTGAAAAAATGTGAGTTCTGGTCCTAATTTCCTAACCTAAATTATAAGAACAAAATTTTTGAGGATGGGGCTCTGGAATCTTTGTTTTTAAGAACTGTTGACTTGATTGTTGGGCACACAAGAATTTGAGAAACATTGTGTAATGGAAAGAATGCTAGATGGGAGTTTTGTGGGCTCTTGGGCAAATGATAGTAGTTTTTAATTTGCAAATCAAGGTGCGTACACTAGGATATCTCTAAGTTCCCTTTCAGATCTGTGATTCTGTATCTATAAATAGTGGTACTTCGACGTGCATTTCTGATGAGAGAACAGCATACATAATAGAGTAGAAAGTTGGAGGTTATTCAAATAACTGGTTACTATATTAGGATTTTACTGGAGAATGTTTGAAAGAAAGTGGCGGATAAAAACATTGGAAGGTGGTTTAGTGATTGTATCATTCAAACTGAATGCCCAAAGTCTTAAATAATAAGTTAGCAGTATTTACTCTCAAATAATTGGGATTAGGTAGTCTTCAAGCAGGGAGGTTATGTTTTCCTTCAGGAAGTTTGATGTAGAGATATGTAGGATTTGGAATGGACAAAGATTGAAGTCAGGAAAAGTTATTACAAATACTTTAGGATAAAAGTAATATTAAGGCCCGAACAGTAGGAGGCAGAGGAAGAGACCAGAGATGATAAGGATGTCATGGCATTAAGCCTTTTTTTCTAGAAGTTGTGTGTGTGTGTGTTTAGAGAGAAACTCCTAGCTGGTTTTATAAAGCATCTGGGCTAAGTTTACAGCAGTTAATAATTTTAGCTGTCATTTTTTCCTGACAACCCTCCCCATCATGCCTCCAAATTAAGTAACCATGAGCATTTGGCAACAGGGCATCGGTTAGGCAAATTTTGGCATATCTTTGCAATTAATACTATGCAGCTTATTAAAAAATGGCGATTTTTGGCCATGCGTGTTGGCTCACATCTGTAATCCCAGCTCTTTGGGAGACTGAGGCAGGAGGATTACTTGAGGTCAGGAGTTTGAGACCAGCCTGGCCAACATGGCAAAACCCTCTCTCTACTAAAAATACAAAAATTAGCCGGTGTAGTGGCGTGCCCCTGTAGTCCCAGCTACTCGGGAGACTAAGGTGGGAGAATTGCTTGAACCTGGAAGGCAGAGGTTTCGGTGAGCCAAGATTGCGACACTGCACTCCAGCTTGGGTGACAGAGTGAGACCCTGTCTCAAAAAAACACAAAAACAAAAAGGTGATTTTTTATTTAAAAAAAAAAATTAGCCGGGTGTAGCAGTGCATGCCTATAGTTCCAGCTGGCTGGGAGACTGAGGCTGAAGGATCCCTTGAGCCTAGGAACTTGTAGTTGGAGGCTGCAGTGAGCTGTGATTGCAACACTGCACTCCCAACCTGGGTGACAAAGTGTGAGACCCTATTTCTAAAACAAAACAAAATTGTGATTTTTAAGTATTAATATACTAATTGAAATGGAGTGGTAGAAGTAGTCATAAAGGATTATAAAGCAGTATAATTGAATTTTTCTATTTAAAAAAAAATCTGAGCTAGGAGCAGTGGCTCATGCCTATAATCCCAGCACTTTGGGAGGCTGAGGAGGGAGGATCACTTGAGGCCATGAGTTTGAGACCAGCCTGGGCAATATTGCAAGACCTTGTCTCTACAAAAATAAACAAATTAGGCATGGTGGTGCATGCCTGTAGTCCTGACTACTTGGGAGGTGGGAGGATCTCATGAACCCAGGAGTTCAAGGTTGCAGTGAGCTATGGTCATGCCACTGCACTCTAGTCTGGGTAACAGAGCAAGACCCTGTCTCTTAAAAAAAAAAAAAAAAAAAAAAAAGGATATATGGACATGCATATACATGAAAAAGTTGTGAAGCTATTTTTCACAGTTTCAGTTTCTGATCTCTTGGTGATGTTATTGTGGGAGGTGTTTCTTTTATTTTTCTTTCTAAAGTTCTTAATTCTCTTTTATTAGACTAAATTCACTAATGGTAGAGAATGAGTCCAGCAGGTAGTAGGCACACAAAACATTTGTTGAATTTAATTCTGGACTTCTGTTTAGTTTGATAACATCTTGGTTGCCTGTTAATTTTAATATCATTCAGCTTTCACTTCTAGAATAATAGTAAAGCTGTACAATCAGGTGAATAAATAGATGATATTAAGGATAGCAATCTATGACTTCCTGTTTTTTGAGGCAGTATAAGGGAAAAGAAAGCAAAAGTGTGCCAAAGTTAGGTTTGAGGTACTTAATATTTAAGTAATTGTGGAAAGAAATATGCAGTCATTACTAAGTTGTATTATTAGCTCTTTGCTAATATCAGCAATTACTGAATTCCATATTGATGTTTTTTCTCTCGTTTGATACACATATAGTGTCTTTCTTGTCATGATAATAAATTTTTGGTAAAGCCAGAATTAGGATATTTAATCCCTACTCTTTAGTTCTAGTTTATTCCTTCCAGTAACCAGAAATCTAGGCATTAAAATTAAACTTACAGGCTTACTTTTATTTCATTTTATTTTTGCTTCACTGAAACACTCTATGAGTTGAGCTGGAAGAACAGTTAGTAGACTAAAGATATTAAAAATGAACTCCAGATAAGCTAAACTTTTCAAGTTCTCACTCAGTTGATTCCATGATAGTCTCATGACATGAGCAAAGAATCACCTTGTTGTGTGGCCATATTCAACCTCAGAATGAAATGAAACCAAAGTGGGGTGAGGGGCAGCGTAAAAAGCGACCAAGGAATTACATGCTATAATTTCACATTCAGCATATGGCATGTCCATATATGTAAAATTAATGTGCCAAATTTTAGTTTATTGATCACTAAAGATCAGTCTGAAACGTCTATGACTATAGAATTATGGAGTCATCATGGAGATAACCAAAATTAGTAAATTGATGAAGCCAAAGTTCACTTTTCTTATGCAGACATATAATCTGAGCTCTATTTTTTAAATTGTTTACTTTTTATTAGACTGGGTTATTCTATATTCATGTACACATATTTAATTTCATAGTTGAAACAATCTCACGTTTACAGAAAGTTGCAAGGATGGTATAAATAACCATTTTTCTGGGACCATGTGAGAGAGAGTTATAGTTAAGATGTCCCATCACACCTGAATTCTTCAGTGTATGTTTCCTGTAAGCAAGCACACTTCATAACTCAATACAGCCATCAAAACCAGGAAATTAACACTATGATAGTACCACCATCTTATCTCCTTGGGCTGTATTCAGATAATGCTAATTGTTCCTAGTATGTTCTTTATACCCAAAAGATCCAGCAGAATCATGCTTTGCATTTTTTTTTTTTTTGAGACTGAGAATGCTGTTGCCCAGGCTGGAGTGCCGTGGTGTGATTTCAGCTCACTGCAACCTCCACCTCCTGGGTTCAAGCGATTCTTCTGTCTCAGCCTCCCGAGTAGCTAGGACTACAGGCGCGTGCCACTGTGCCCAGCTAATTGTTGTATTTTTAGTAGAGACAGGGTTTCACCACATTGGCCAGGATGGTCTTGAACTCCTGACCTTGTGATCTGCCTCCTCGGCCTCCCAAAGTGCTGGGACTACAGGCACGAGCCACTGCGCCTGGTCATGCTTTGCATTTAGTTTTCATGTTTCTTTAGTTGCCTTCAACCTGGAATACTGTGGTTTCCTCAGTCTTGCCTTGGCTTTCATGACTTTGAAGCTCTTGAAGATACAAGACAGTTATTTTGTATATTGTCCCTCAATTTGGGTTTGTCTCACGTTCCCTCATAAAGTAGATTAATCTTGGTACCTTTGACAGGAAAATAACCGAAGTGATCTTGTGTTTCATTCTGTCCTATTGGGTGTCATGTAATTTGATGTGGTCCCATTACTAGTGATACTAAATTTGATCCCTTAAGATGGTGTCTGCCAGGCCTCATCACTATGAAGTGACCCTTTTTTCCCTTTATCGTTAGCTATTTTGTGGGCAGTTACATTGAGACTGTTCCTCATCAAACTTTCTATTTATTTATGAACTAATAGATTCCTGTTTTGTTCAGTGGGTTATATCGGTTACTGTCATTTATTTTGTTGCTCAAATTTTCCCAAGTATGGTCAATGGGAGCTGCTTCAGGATGGCTTCTATGTTCATTTAACATGACCCCTTCATTCTTTGAGCTCTACCTTACTTTCTGGCTTATGAAGGTATGCCATGTTCATCTTGCAGTGCCCTACTCCAGCCCTTTAATTAGCCAATTCTCCAATGAGTCTTGTGGCCAGATTTAGGGAATATGTGTTTGTGTTTATTTCTCCATCTCTGTCTCTCTCTGTCTGTCTCTCTCTGTCTCTCTATCTCTCAAGAATACCATGAATACCATGACTTCAACACCCATAAATAATTGAAATTCCAGTCTAACACTATAGGGCTTGTAGTTTTGTTTCTCTTTCCGCATCTGTAGTTCGCTTCTGCAGAAACCAGGCTATGATTATCACAACTAGGTTTACTCTATTGATCACTCAGCATGTATGGAACCAGTCTCTAGCCTCTTGCTGTGTAGATGCTGGTCTTGCTCAGACAACCTAATTATTTGTAGACTGAGTTACTATTTTTTATTTTTATTTTTTGCTATTTCTTTGATCTTGGATGGACTGAATTATTTGGAAAAAGGAAGGGATTGTGAAACTTGTCAACTTACAAATACACAGTGGTACATAAAGTACTCCTTTGACAATAGTATTGAAGAGTTATTACCTCAGAGATTTGGTTTGGAGTAGGAGGCTTAAAGAGAAGAGAGAAGGGATGCTTAAGTAAAAGGAGTTGGTTTTAGTTAGCATGACGATGTCATTTTTTCTGTAAAGTAGGGCACTTTAAAAAAAATGAGATATAATTTACATACCATAAAGTTCACCACTTTACATTGCACAGTTCAGAGTTTTCAGTATATTTGGAATTGTGCAGCCATCATCACTAATTCCAGAACATAATAATCACCCCTAAAGAAACCCTCTTACACATTACCAGTTATTCCCCATCTACCCCTCTCCACAGCCTCTGGCAAACACTGTCTGTGGATTTGCCTAGTTTGAAAATTTCATTTGAATGGAATCATGTAATAGGTGGCCTTTGGAATCTGGAAATGTACTTAGCATAATGTTTTCACGGTTCATCCATGTTGTAGCATATCTTAGTACTTGATTCCTTTTTATTGCTGAATAATATTCTGTTTTATGGATATATCACGTTTTATTTACTCATCCATCGATGGACATTTGGAGTATTTCTACTATTTGGCTGTTACGAATAATGCTGCTCTGAAGACTGGGCATGGTGGTCTGTAATCCCAACACTTTGGGAGGCTGAGGTGGATAGATTGCTTGAGCCCAGGAGTTCGAGACCAGCCTGGGCAACATGGCATAACCCTATATCTACAACATACAAAAATTGGCCAGGTGTGGTGGTGTGTGCCTGTAGTTCCAGCTACTCAGTAGGTTCAGGTAGGAGGATTGCTTGTGCCAAACTTTTCCAGTGATGGCGCCATTCCACACTCCCTACTAGCAATGTATGAGGATTCCTGTTTCTCCATATACTTGCCAACTTGTGATTTCCCCTTCTTTTTGGTTTAGCCATCCTAGTTGGTATGAAATGGTGTCTCATTGTGATTTTGATTTACATTTCCCTAATGACTAATGATGTTGAGCATCTTTTCATGTGGTTATTTGCCATTTGTGTATCTTCTTTGGAGAAATGACTATTCAAATCCTTTGCCTGATTTTTAGTGGGTTATTTACCTTTTTGCTGTTGAGTTGTAAGAGGTCTTTATATTTTCTGGGTACTCAGCCCTTGTCAGATACATTTGCAAATTTTTTCCCCCACTTTTCACTTTTTTTTTTTTCACTTTCTTGATAGTGTCCTTTGCACAAAAGTTTTACATTGTGATGAAATCCAGTTTACCTACTTTGGTTGCTAATGCTGTTTGTGTTATATCTCTGAAACGATTGCCTATTCTGAAGTCACAAAGATTTACATGTTTTCTTCTAAAAGTTTTTTTTTTTTTTTTTTTTGAGACAGAATCTTACTCTGTCACCAGGCTGGAGTGCAGTGGCGCAATCTCGGCTCACTGCAACTTCCACCTCCTGGTTCAAGTGATTCTCCTGCCTCAGCCTCCAAAGTAGCTGGGACAACAGGCATCTGATTCATTTAGAGTTAATTTTTGTATATGCTATGAAGTTGGGGTCCAGCTTCATTCGTTAGCATGTGAATATCCAGTGATCCTAACACCACTTGTTAAAATGACTATTCTTTCCCCATTGAAGGGTCTTGTTGCATACTTGTTGGAAATCTATTTACTATAGGCTATGGATATGTGGGTTTATTTCTGGATTCTCTCTTCTGATATATATATACACACACACACACACAAACACATATATGTGTGTGTGTGTATGTATATATGTTTTTTGTTTGTTTGTTTGTTTTTTTGAGATGGAGTTTCACTTTTGTTGCCCAGGCTAGAGTGGTGCAGTGGCGTGACCTTGGCCCACCGGGACCTCTGCCTCCCGGGTCCAAGCGATTCTCCTGCCTCAGCCTCCCAACCAGCTGGGACTATAGGCATGAGCCACCACACCCAGCTAATTTTGCACCTTTAGCAGAGACCGGGTTTGTTCATGTTGGCAGGGTGGTCTCGAACTCCCGACCTCAGGTGACCTCAGGTGGGTCGAACGCCCACCTCAGCCTCCCAAAGTGCTAGGCGTGAGCCACTGCACCTGGCCTGTTCCATTGATCTTTATGTTGATCCTTATGCCAGTACCACAGTATCTCGATTATGGTAACTTTGTAGTAAGTCTTAAAATTGGGAAGTGTGAGTTCTCAAGGTGTCTTCTTTTTTCAGTTCTTTTGGTTATTTTGGGTCCCTTGCATTTCCATATAAATCTTAGGGTCAGCTTATCCATTTATGCAAAAAAGGCAGTTGGAATTTTGGTAGGGATTGCATTGAATCTGTGTATCAGTTTAGGGAATAATGCCATTTTAACAGTAAAGTCTTCTGACCCATGAACATGGAATGTCTTTCTGTGTATTAGGTTTTTACTTTTTTAAAACAATGTTTTATAGTTTCAGTTTATAGAAATCTCACTTCCTTGGTTAAATTTATTCCTAAGCATTTTATTCCTTTGATACTATTTTAAGTGGAATTGTTTTCATAATTTCATTTTTGGATTGTTCATTGTTAGCATATAGAACTCCAACTGATTTTTGCATATTTATGAAAGGTCGTTGGGTTTTGTCAATTGCTTTTTCTGCATCTATTGAAAGGATGATGTGAGGTTTTTTAAAAAAAATTTGTTTGTATGGTATGGTATGTTGATTTAAAAAAAATTTTTTTTTTTAAATGTTGAACCAACCTTGGATTTTTGGGATAAATCCCACTTAGTCATGGTTTATAATCTTTTTTTTTGAGATGGAATATTGCTCTGTTGCCCAGGCTGGAGTGCAGTGGTGCGATCTTGGCTCACTGCAACATTGCCTCCTGGTTCAAGCGATTCTCCCACCTCAGCCTCCCAAGGAGATGGGACAACAGGCATGCGCCACTGTGCCTGCTAGTTTTTGTATTTTTAGTAGAGATGGGGTTTCGCCGTGTTGTCCAGTCTGGTCTTGAATTCCTGTATACAAGCGATTCTTTTGCCTCAGCCTCCCAAAGTGTGGGGATTACAGGCGCGAGCCACCACACCTGACCATATAATCCTTTTTATATGTTGCTTGGTTTGGTTTGCCAGTATTTGGTGATTATTTTGGTTCTGTATTCATAAAGGATATTAGTCCGTAGTTTTCTTGTGATTTTTTTTTTTTTTTTTTTTTCTGGTTTGGGTGTCAGGGTAACGCTGGTCTTATAGAACGAGGTGGGAAAACCATCCCTCCTCTTGTGTTTTTTTGGAAAATCTTGTGAAGGATTAGTGTTAATTCTTTCAACATTTGGTAGAATTCGTCATTGAAACCATTTGGTTCTGGGCTTTTGTTTGTGGGAAGTTTTTAATTATTGACTCATTCACTTGTTATAGGCATATTCAGATTTTCTTTTCTTTCCATTTTGAGACAGGGTCTCACTTTGTCACCCAGGGTGGAGTGTAGTGACACCATCACAGCTCACTGCAGCCTCGACCTTCCAGGCTCAAGCAGTCCTCCCATCTCAGCCTCCTGAGTAGCAGGGACTATAGGCATGCACCACACCTGGCTAATTATTTATTTTTTTGTAGAGATGGGGGCTCACTATGTTGCCCAGACTAGTCTTGAACTCCTGGATGCAAGTGATTCTCCTCAGCCTCATAAAGTTCTGGGATTACAGGCGTGAGCCACCACGTCTGGCTGTGTTTTCTGTTTGTTTTTTGTCAGTTTTTCAACTAGGCCACTTTAGAGAGTAAAAGGGGAACTTAATGAATGAGGGATTAGGATAGGCACAAGCCGCCAGTATTATTCTGGTAAACCAGAATATATGGTCATCTTTGTTTTAGTGGACTGCAGAATACTACCCCATCGTCTATTTTAAAATCTAAACTTACTTTAATATCCTTTTATATAGTCCAGTGATGATCTTAAACTTAGAGTTGTGAAATCTGTGGACTCTTTCCCTAGAAAAATGCACATACACATAACATTTTATCTATATGTAGTAATTCAGATATCCCTGAAGCCCAACTATGAATTCTCCAATTTAGTAACACTTCTTTAGCAAATGAATAACCTATAGCTTAAGGGAAGATGGATAATGGTATAAATTTGTGAGTTTTTCTCTTTAAATCTTTAAGACAGTTATGCCATCAAACATATATAATCTCTCTTTTTTTTTTTTTTTTTGCTGTTGGTACAACTTTGTTATTAAATCTCACTGTATAACTAAACAAAGATTTTTGTGGTAATATATTCTTTCTTGATGAAGGCTTAGGGAAACACTTTTTTTTTTTTTTTTGCTGTCATAAAAATAGTATGTATAGCAAAGTTACCCATGACAGGAGCACTGCCAATATTACTGGTTAAAAAAGTGACAATTTTGGGTAGTTTCTTGTATGCAAGACTTTCCACAGTAGAAGTAATGTATTTTTAAGCCAGGCAGTAAGGAATCTTTCTTTTGATATTGAATGGTTTTAGGTTGGTACAGTAAGACTTTGCAAAATAATTGGAGAATTAACTGTACCAATTTCCTGGAGAACATGTTTGATAACATTTTGAAGGAATAATTTTCAGTCTTAAAATCAAGTGTTACATGGACCAGGCAGGAGAGCAAAAGAAGGGAAGCAAGTTGGTATGCACATTAAAGATTTTACATGGTTATTTACTTCCAAGAAATATGGCTTCTCCCATTTAAAAAAAAAAAAAATCATGCTACATGCTTGTTATGTTTTGTATTTTATTTTATTTTTAAATAAAAGAAGCAGGGTTTTGCTATCTGTGTCTGCCCAGGCTGGAGTGCAGTGGCATGATCAGAGCTCACTGTAGCCTTGAACCCCTGGGCTGAAGTGATCTGCCCACCTCAGCCTCCCAGGTAGGTAGGACTATAGGTGTGCACCACCATGCCTGGCTAATTTAAAAAATAATAATTTTGTAGAGACTGCCCAGGCTGTTCTGAAACTCCTGGCCTCAGGTGATCCTCTTGCCTTGGCCTTCTAAGGTGTTGGGATTACAGGTGTGGGTCACTGTGCCCAGCCTTTTTCTCATTTTTGATAGGGATGGAGACAGAGAAATATAGATAGCGTAATGATAAATCATAGCTGATATCCAGCAGACTGTAGAGGATCAAAAAGGATTGGTGGAGGGGATGTGGTGAAGTGGGAAGCATATTACCTTTAGCTGCAAAAGGGGTAATAGGGCAACTACCACTTAGCTCCAGGCATTTGCTGTTGAGTAGGTTTGTTGTACCAGCATTGCTGGATCTTCAAGTATTTCAAGAGAAGCTGAAATCCAGATTTCTAGGTTAAATTGTCCATTTTTAAAAAAGTTGTTAAACGTATTTTTAAAAATAGTGTAGCTGATGGAGGAAATCAAAGAAGATAAAAGTAAATGGAAAGACATTCTACATTGAATGGAAGACTCAACAAAGTAAAGATAGATACCAGTTCTCCCCAAATTAATATACAGGTTTAATGCAGTTTTTCTCAAAATTCCAGTAAGATATTTTGTAGATATAGATTGTAGATATAAATTTTTATTCTAAAATTTATGTGGAAAGACAGAGGAACTAGAATGGCTAAAGTAATTCTGAAAAAGGGGAATAAAATGGGAGGAATCACACTACCCAGTTTCAAGACTTACTATATAGCTTTCATAATCAAGACTGTGTGGTGTTGGCAAAGCGACAGACATGTAGATCAATGGAAAGAAATAGCCCTACACAAATATTACCTCTGATTTTTGTTAAAGGTGCCAAAGTAATTCAGTGGAAGAATAGTTTTAATAATGGTGCTGGATTAGAACCTGTGGAAAAAGGCAAAAAAACAAACAAACAAAAAAAACAGGATGGAGCAGCTGTATATCTGTAAGACAAAAAATCTTGACCTAAAGTGTAAAACTATAAAACTTAGAGACAAATAAACAGGAGAAAATCTGTGGGACCTAGAGATTAGAGAAGAGTTATTAGTAAACATGATACCAAAAGGGTGATTTTTAAAAAAAGATAAAATGAACTTCATAAAAAATTAAAAATTTTTGCTTTGGGAAAGACCCTGTTACTAGAACGAGAAGCTAAGCTACAGACTGGGAGAAAATATTTGTATATTGCACATCTGACCAGGAACTCATGTCTAGCATATATACACAATGCCTAGCTGGGCGCAGTGGCTCACGCCTGTAATCCCAGCACTTTGGGAGGCCAAGGCAGGAGGATCACTTGAGCCCAGGAGTTCGAGACTAGCCTGGGCAACATAGTGAGACCTTGTCTCTACCAAAAAAAAAAAAATTAGTTTGGTGTTGTGGGTACTTGGGAGGCTGGGCAGGAGGATCGCTTAAGCCTGGGAGGTGGAGGCTGCCGTGAGCTGTGACAGCCACTGCACCTCAAACCTGGGCGACAGAGCGAAACCATGTCTCAACCAAAACCAAAATGAAACAAGTTCCTCAGCTCAACAATTAGAAAGCAAACAATCTAATTCGAAAATGAACAAAAGACATTAAGAGACATTTCACCTCAGAGGATATACAGATGACAAATTCATGAAAAGATGTTAGACTAGTCATCAGCAAAGTGCCAATTAAGACCTCAATGAGATATTTTCACTACACATCTATTAAAACAGCTAAAGTAAAACATAGTGACAACTCTAAATTTTGGTGAGAATGTGCAGAAACGGGATCTCTCATACATTGTTGGTGTTGGGATAGTAAAGTGATATCGCTACTCTGGAAGATAATTTGGCAGTTTATTTTAAAACTAAACATGTATTAAACCATATGACTCAGCAGTTGTATGCCTGACCATTTATCCCAGAGAGATGAAGACTTATTTCCACAGAAAAACTTGGGCATGATTGTTCATAGCATCTTTATTTGTAGTAGCAAAAAACTTGAAACAACCACAATGTCCTACAGTAAGTGAATGGTTAAACAGTGGCACAATCATACCATGTAATACTGCTCAGCAATAAAAAGAAGAAACTATTGATATGCAACAACTTGGATGGATTTCAGAGGGCATTATGCTGAATAGGAAATAAAGCCAGTATCAAAAGGTTATATATTATATGATTCTATTTATGTAACATTCTTGAAATGACACAGTTACAGAGATTGAGATCAAATTAATGGTTGCTAAGGGTAAGGGATATTGGAGTTGGGGGAGTGGTGACTATAAATGAGTAATATGAGAGAGTTCTTTGTGATAATGGGATATTTCTATATCTTGATTATGGTATTAGGATAGGAATCTAAATGTGATAAAATGACACAGAACTATACATGCACATTATACCAACGTTAGTTTACTGATTCTGATATTGTACTGTAGTTATGTTAAAATATAAGCATTGGCAGAAGTGTACACAGGACCGGACCTCTCCTTGCTATCATTCCAAGTTTGTGTGAATCTCTAATTATTTAATAATAAAACCTTAAAAATAAACATCGTGTAGTACAAACAAACCATGTCTCGGGAGCAAAATTTAATCCTCAAACATATATATTTGTGCTTGGTGAAGTTTGAAAAGGTTAAATTTAGAGATTAGAATTTTAACTGGTTCAGTGAAGTGTTGTTTTTTTTTTTTTTTTTTTCCTTCTCAAGAGTCTCACTCTGTTGCCCAGGCTGGAGAGCAGTGGCATGATCTCGGCTCACTACAGCCTCCGCCTTCCGGATTCAAGCAATTCTCCTGTCTCAGTCCCTCAGGTAGCCAGGACTACAGGCGTGTACCACCACACCTGACTTTTTGTTTTTTTGTTTTTTTGTTTTTCCAGTAGATACAGGGTTTCACCATGTTGGCTGGGCTGGTCTCGAACTCCTGACCTCAGGTGATCTGCCCACCTCAGCCTCCCAAAGTGTTGGGTTACAGGCATGAGCCACTGCACCCGACCCATTCAGTAAAGTTTTTAAAGAAAAATAAGTTACTTTATTTATTATTTACTTTATGGTAGGTATCATGCGTCAGGTGTATCTTGTATAACGTGATACTGTATACTACGCTTTTAGAAAAGGGAAACAGCATTTCTAATAAATACTTAAGAAAGAAGGAATTTTAAGTTGTCAGTATTATGTTTTGTCTTTTTCTTAAATTGATTGGAAAGCTTGTTTATGTTCTGTAATTTTTTTTTCAAAACTTCCTTGGTTCTTGATGTAAGCATGGGTAGACAGATGGTCCAACATGTGGCACCTGTGGAGAACAGAGCTGGTAGTTGCTCACTAGCTCTCCATTTTTTATTTTTTATACTGAATTTTGATTTTTTGAGATCCCTAGATTAATAACATAAGCATTTCTAATAAAGAGAAGGTGATGACAAGTATGCCTACTATTACCATTGCTACTTAATTTCATAGAAGTACCAGCAAATGCATTTATGGAAGAGAAAATTATAAAGATTTGAAGGAAATAAAATTATCAGTGGCAGATGACTGCATTGTATTCAGGGATTCAACTGAGAACACAATAGGATTCAGTAAGATAGTGGGAGGTGAAAAACGTAGAAATAAACAACATGTTAAATATATATATCTGTATATTGTAACACATATTTGCTGAACAAGGAAGAACTTAAAAGTTAAGGGCATAAGTCTAAAGAAGGATGACCTTGTTGAATTTTTCGGGAAAACTCCTGATCTTACAGCTGCCCAATAATGATTGTTTATAATTTATGGCTAATAATGTTCTGAAGTTGATCATCTTTGTAAATCCTTGTCAGTATTCTGGATTTTAAAAAAATTAAAATAGAAGAAATGGAATCATCAGGTCAAAGAGATAGACTTTAAAGCTGTTTGATTATATTTACAAATTAAAATTATTATCAGTGTATGAAAGTAACGATATGTTTTCTTTTATCTAGATACTGTTGTTTTGTTTCCGTTAATATTTATTGCTACATTATAAAATGCTCTATTATGAACATTCAATAATTCATTTAAAGAAATGTAGGTATAATTCATTTTATTTGTTCAATAATTATGGGGTTTGAGGCAATAGTTTTTTGATTTGATCCTCAGAAAAATCTCCTGTGAAGAATAAAAGGTTTAAGTGAGGTCTAGTGATTTCTAGAGACTGGATTTGAATTTATGTATTTTGATTCTTAAGTTTAAGGTATGGACTGAATGCCACAGAGAATTCCGTTTAAAAATAGTGATGAGGAGTGTGGGAAATAAGATCCTACAAGGCTCTGATGAACTTTTACTGGGTTCTAAAAATGTGTTTAGCTGTTTTAAAATACAGGGTATTCTGAAGTGGTCAGAATGTGAGTTCAAAATCGATACCTGTGTGAGCAGTAATAAAAAAATAAGTGGGCTGGGTGTGGTGGCTCACAGCTGTAATCCTAGTACTGTGGGAGGCTGAGGTGGGCAGATCATCTCAGGTCAGGAGTTCAGGACTAGCCCAGCCAACATGGTGAAAACCTGTCTCCACTAAAAATAAAAATAAAAAAATTAGCCAGGCATGGTGGCTCACACCTGTAGTCCCAGCTACTTGGGAGGCTGAGGCATGAGAATTGCTTGAACCAGGGAGTTGGAGGTTGCAGTGAGTCGAGATCGCACCACTGCATTCTAGCCTGGGCAACAAAGTAAGACTCGATCTCAAAAAAAAAAAAAAAAAAAGTGAATTAAGTGTAAAATGACCGTCAAAACCTAGCGAGCTCCTATGCAATTTTAGTAGCAAGCTGTCTCCCTTTTTAAAGTGTATTTCCAAAATAGATTATCTACTTTATATCTGGAAAGTGAATATATAACCTACATAACTTGTGAAAAAGCTACCATATTACCCCTATAGAGTGTACTATGCTTATTACCTGGGTGGCAAAATAACCTGTATGCCAAACCTCCATGACATGCAGTTTACCTGTATAACAATTCTGCACACGTACCCCTGAACCTAAAATAAAGGTTAAAAAAAAAAAAATCCTGGCTGGGTACAGTGGCTCACGCCTGTTATCCCAATACTTTGTGAGGCCGAGATGGGCAGATCACCTGAGGTCAGGAGTTCAAGTCCAGCCTGCATGGCAAAACCCTGTCTCTCTTAAAAATAGTAAAAATTAGCTGGGCATGGTGGCAGGCACCTGTAATCCCAGCTACTCAGGAGTCTGAGGCAGGAGTATCGCTTGAACCCAGGAGGCGGAGGTTGCAGTGAACTGAGATCGCGCTACTGTACTCCAGCCTGGACAACAAGAGCGAAACTCCGTCTCAAAAAAAAAAAAAAAGAACAGAAACAAAAATCCTTAGAGCATACCAATAATATGCAGAAAGGCACAGTGGAAGATATATTTTAATGGTGATTTAAGTCTTCATTTGGAATGCCTTATAATACAGACTGTGAACTCAAAAAAAAGTAGTCACTCAGGAAGTTTATAGTGGACTCTAGATCAAAATTGAAGTGTTTTCAGTTAGAACACAGTAATGCTATCATCTCTTTTCTTAGGATAGTTTTTAACTTAAGATTATTCAAAATGTAAGAATTTGTTTTAAAATAATTATTTAATTCAGAGCATAAACCTGTATTCACAGAAATATTTTTTGCAGAGGCAATTGGTTTGAAAGATGGTTAACATTTCTCTCTACTATAAGCTCTTTGGTCTTTGAGCAAGAGTAGTGGTGGTACATTTCTTTATTAGAGGCATGTAGGTTAGGTGGTTAGAAGGCAGGAGTCATTCATTTGAAGAGCTGTTTACAGACCATATTTGACGATAGGGTCTGGGATGAGGGTTGTGTGTATGTTAGTGTTTTATGGACGCTCCCTAGGTGATTCTTTGTTTGGTTTACTTACGGCTGTTATGTTTGTTGTTATATATTATTTATATTTTAAGATGCAAGTAGATAATTGTTCTTCCATGCCTAGTTCAATAGGATGGAAAGAAATGTGGCTTTCTACATCCTTTGATATCTCTTTATCAACTAAACTTTAAAAGTAGGAAATTAGAAGGGAAGTTTTCTCTTTTTTAAGGTACAGTGAGGAAAGAGAATCTTACTAGTAATCTATATCTGTGTGCTTTCACTTTTATCTTCTAGTGTAATATATACCCAACTCCTAAAGATCCTGATTCAAGGAAAATACTATCAGTGCCTGTCTCTGAGGCCTGAATTTTCCAGGCCCCGGTCTTGGAATGTGGAGGAGATGAAAGAAAACAGACTTGAGAATATGCAAACATGAACTCAGACCTTTCCAAGAAGAACATCGCCCGGAACTCCCACAGCTCCTAAATCTCACTTTAAAATGTGTTTGATGCTTTATCTGGGTTTGGGTCATCTTAAGGGAGTGCAGGTATTAGAAACTACATAGGTTGTCCTAATTTTCTTTGATGTAATTTCTTGTGGGTCAATCTACACACATCCATAATGATTTCTAGGTGTAGAATTGCTGGGTTGCAGACACATAGTTAGTTCTGAGACATCGTCTACTGTCTAGTCAAACTGCTTCCTGGAAGAGTTGTGCTCATTTGCACTCACTACGGCGTATGAGAGGCTACCTGAAACAGTGCCCGGGTGACCAGCCGTGGAAGATAGGGCAACTTCCAGTTACATGGTTTTGGGGAGAAAATCTGGGGCATGAAAACTAGTTTTTTTCTTATTCCGTATAGGATTTGCATCAGGCCGCAGTAGGTATTTGTGTCAGTTAAGTCTGGACTATTTGGATATTGGATTTCTGGGCTGGACAGTGATGGATGAACTGTTTACTGCTCTAGGTTGAAGTATTTTCTACTGAAAGAAAATTGAATTGTTTTCTGCCTACTGGCAGGCCTAATGTTCTGTTAATGGAAGGATGCAGACCAGAGCTGTTCCTGTTCGGCCATCTTGCCAGCATAGATTGAAAGATTAAAGATTGCTAGATTGAAATGGGACTAAAAGTGGATGTCCAACTGAGTTTATTAAAAGATGAAAGACGGCAAAGTGGCCCACACACTTGAAATCTCGAGAAAATATTGTGTAGTGTTCTAAAAATATTTACTGAACATTTTATTTAAACATGGAAAGGTATTTTGCTGCCACACTGATAGTTCGGTGAATTGCACTTTTGGATATTGGAGAATGGAGAGAAGCAGCTAGGCAAATAATTGGCAAGGAAAGTAAACAGTTACAATGCAGCTTTGTTTACCCACTCTGCCTATCTGCATTTCTGAAATTGGATTCCTTGGCTCTGTGAACTAGTTAGCCTTCCTTTAGAGTGCTTGGAATTGAAAGCATGCCAGAGAGAACACAGTCACGTATATCTTAGTTGGATGTGTGCATCCTGTCACTGTTAGGACTTGGTAGCATAAAGGAATTAATAATGAGAAGTGAGCTGGGAATGGTTTATCAGTGGAAATATCTGGAATAGGTTTTTAGATATGTTTGTGTCATGGACATTTCAGAGTGAAGAGGTTACATAAAAGGCTGTTACTCTTGAAACCCAGAAGTGTCATAGTCACAATGTTAACATTTTTTATTTGTGGAACAAAGACTTCTTTATTTAATAGATAGGACCTTGATTATGAGAAAGATCTAATTTTACCCTGAAGTTCGTTTAGAAAGTACTATCTCTGAGTAGCGTCTGTTTTATAAAATTTGGGAGACATTGTTTCACCTCATTTTTGGTTATAATCTGCCAATAAATTTTACATTTTAAGAATTAATCAGGCACTGGAATATGGGGATACTTTTTTCTCTGATTTTAACAGTTTTGCAAGAGTCATTTATTTGGGAATAGTGAGGGAAATAAGGGCAAAATTTAGAATGTCAATCTCGTTGCTGAGGGAGCAGAGGAAGTGTTTTGAGAAGTCACATGATGGCTGGCAAGATGGCCGAACAGGAACAGCTCTGGTCTGAAGCTCCCAGCGAGACCAACACAGAAGGCAGGTGGTTTCTGCATTTCCAACTGAGGTACCGGCTTATCTCATTGGGACTGGTTAGACAGTGGGCGCAGCTCATGGAGGGCGAGCAGAAGCAGAGTGGGGCGTCACCTCACCCAGGAAGCACAAGGGGTCGGGGAGCTCCCTCCCCTAGCCAAGAGAAGCCATGAGGGACTGTGCTGTGAGGAACGGTGCATTCTGGCCCAGATACTATGCTTTTCCCACGGTTTTCGCCACCTGCAGACCAGGAGATTCCCTCGGGTGCCTACGCCACAAGGGCCCTGGGTTTCAAGCACAAAACTGGGTGGCCGTTTGGGCAGACAGTGAGCTGGCTGCAGGAAGCCAGGGAGCCGAGTGGTCTACCTCAGTGGATCCCACTCCCATGGAGCCCAGCAAGCTACGATCCACTGACTTGAAATTCTTGCTGCCAGCACAGCGGTCTGAAGCTGACCTGGGATGCTCTAGCTTGGTAGGGGGAGGGGCGTCCACTGTTACTGAGGCTTGAGTAGGCAGTTTTCCCCTCATAGTATAAATAAACAAAGCCGCCAGAAAGTTCGGACTGGGTGGAGCCCGTTTCATGATGACAGGATCAAATTCATACATAAAATATTAACCTTAAATGTAAATGGGCTAAATGTCTCAATTAAAAGATCCTGACTGGCAAGTTGGATTAAAAAGGTAAGACCCATCGATGTGCTGTATTTATGAGACCCATCTCAGGGACAAAGACACACATAGGCTCAAAACAAAGGGATGGAGGAATATTTACCAAGCAATTGGAAAGTTAAGAAAAAAAGCAGGGATTGGCAGGGCGCAGTGGTTCACACCTGTAATCCCAGCACATTGGGAGGACAAGGCGGGTGGATCACCAGAGATTGGGAGTTCGAGACCAGCCTGACCAACATGGAGAAACCCCGTCTCTACTAAAAATTCAAAAATTAACTGGGCAAGGTTGCGCATGCCTGTAATCCCAGCTACTTGAGAGGCTAAGGCAAGAAAATCTCTTGAACCCCGGAGGTGGAGATTGCAGTGAGCCAAGATCACGCCATTACACTCCAGCCTGGGCAATGAGTGAAACTCTGTCTCAAAACAAAAACAAAAACAGACGGGTTGCAATCCTAGGCTCTGATAAAACAGACTTTAAACCAACAAAGATCCAAAAAGACAAAGAAGGTCATGGTAAAGGGATCAACGCAACAAGAAGAGCTAACTATCCTTAATATATACGAACCCAAAATAGGAGCACGCAGATTCATAAAGCAAGTTCTTAGAGACCTACAAAGAGACTTAGATTCCCAAACCCCACTGTCAATATTAGAAAGATCAATGAGACAGAAAATTAACAAGGATATTTAGGACTTGAACTCAGCTGTGGACCAAGCAGACCTAATAGACATCTACAAAACTCTCCACCCCAAATTAACAGAATATACATTCTTCTCATCACTACATCACACTTTAAAATTGACCACATAATTGGAAGTAAAACACTCCTCAGCAAATGCAAAAGAACAGAAGTCATAACAACAGTCTCTCAGACCGCAGTACAATCAAATTAGAACTCAAGATTAAAAAACTCATTCAGAACTGCACAACTATATGGGAACTGAACAACCTGGTCCTGAATGACTATTGGGTAAATAATGAAATTAAGGCAGAAATAATAAATTCTTTGAAACCAATGAGATCAGAGACACAACATCCCAGAATCTCTGGGACACAGCTAAAGCAGTGTGTAGAGGGAAATTTATAGCACTAAATGCCCACAGGAGAAAGCAGGGAAAGACCTAAAATTGACACCCTAACATCACGATTAAAAGAACTAGAGAAACAAGACCAATCAAATTCCAAAGCTAGCAGAAGACAACAAATAACTAAGAACAGAGCAGAACTGAAGGAGGTAGAGACACGAAAAACCCTTCAAAAAATCAATGAATCCAGGAGCTGATTTTTTGTGAAGAACTCCTGCGGGAGTTCTTTTTAACAAAATAGACCACTAGCTGTACTAATAAAGAAGAAAAGAGAGCAGAATCAAATAGATACAATAAAAAATGATAAAATGGATATCACCACTGATCCCACAGAAATACAAACTACCATCAGAAAATATTATAAACACCTCTACACAAATAAACTAGAAAATTTAGAAGAAATGGATAAATTCCTGGATGCATACACCCTCCCAGAACTAAACCAGGAAGAAGTCGAATCCCTCAATAGACCAACAACAAGTTCTGAAATTGAGGCAGTAATTAATAGCCTACCAAGGAAGAAAAGCCCAGGACCAGATGGATTCACAGCTAAATTCTACCAGAGGTACAAAGAAGAGCTGGTACCATTCCTTCTGAAACTATTACAAACAACAGGAAAAGAGGGACTCCTCCCTAACTCATTTTATGAGGCCAGCATCATCATGATACCAAAACCTGGCAGAGACACAACAAAAAAGAAAATTTCAGGCCAATGTGAACATTGATGTGAAAATCCTCAGTAAAATACTGGCAAACTGAATCCAGCAGCACGTCAAAAGCTCATCTACCAGCTTCATCCCTGGGATGCAAGGCTGGTTCAACATATGCAAATCAGTAAACGTAATCCATCACCTAAACAGAACCAATGACAAAAACCACATGGTTATCTCAGTAGATACAGAAAAGGCCTTTGGTAAAATTCAACACCCCTTCATGCTAAAAACTCTCAATAAACTAGGTATTGATGGAACGTATCTCAAAATAATAAGAGCTATTTATGACAAATCCACAACCAATATCATACTGAATGGGCAAAGGTGGAAGCATTCCCTTTGAAAACTGGCACAAGACAAGGATTCCCTCTGTCACTACTCCTATTCAACATAGTATTGGAAGTTCTGGCCAGGGCAATCAGGCAAGAGAAAGAAATAAAGAGTATTCAAATGAGAAGAGAGGAAATCAAATTGTCTCTGTTTGCAGATGACATGATTGTATATTTAGAAAACCCCTTAATCTCAGTTCAAAGTCTCCTTAAGCTGATAAGTAACTTCAGCAAAGTCTCAGGATACAAAATCAATGTGCAAAAATTACAAGCATTCCTATACACCAGTAATAGAGAGCCAAATCATGAGTGAACTCCCATTCACAATTGCTACAAAGAGAATAAAATACCTAGGAATACAACTCACAAGGGATGTGGAGGACCTCTTGAAGGAGAACTACAAACCACAGCTCAAGGAAATAAGAGAGGACACAAACAAATGGAAAAACATTCCATGCTCAAGGATACGAAGAATTAATATCGTGAAAATGGCCATACTGCTCAAAGTAATTTATAGATTCAGTGGTATCCCCATCAAGCTACCATTGACTTTCTTCACAGAGTTAGAAATAAAACTACTTTAAATTTCATACGGAACCAAAGAAGAGCCCGTATAACCAAGACAACCCTAAGCAAAAAGAACAAAGCTGGAGGCATCATGCTTCCTGACTTCAAACTATACTATAAAGCTACAGTAACCAAAACAACATGGTACTGCTACCAAAACAGATATATAGACCAGTGGAACAGAACAGAGGCCTCAGAATTAACAACACACATCCACAACCGTCCTATCTTTGACAAACCTGACAAAAGCAAGGAATGGGGAAAGAATTCCCTATTTAATAAGTAGTATTGGGAAAACTGGCTAGTCATATGCAGAAAACTGAACCTGGACCCCTTCCTTACACCTTATACAAAAATTAACTCAACGTGGAGTAAAGACTTAAACGTAAAACCTAAAACCATAAAAACACTAGAAGAAAACCTAGGCAATACCATTCAAGACATAGGCATGGGCAAAAACTTCATACTAAAACATCAAAAGCAATGGCCACAAAAGCCAATATTGACAAATGGGATCTAATTAAACTAAAGAGCTTCTGCACAGCAAAAGAAACTATCATCAGAGTGAACAGGCAGTGTACAGAATGGGAGAAAATTTTTGCAATCTATCCATCTGACAAAGGTCTAATATCCAGAATGTATAAGAAACTTAAACAAATTTACCAGAAAAACAACCCCATCAAAAAATGGGTGAAGGATATGAATAGACTTCTCAAAAGAAGACATTTATGTGGCCAACAAACATGCAAAAAGGCTCATCATCACTGGTCATCAGAGAAATGCAAATCAAAACCACAATGAAATACCATCTCACACCAGTTAGAATGGCCATCATTAAAAAGTCAGGAAACAACAGATGCTGGAGAGGATATGGAGAAATAGGAATGCTTTTACACTGTTGGTGGGAGTGTAAATTAGTTCACCCATTGTGGAAGACAGCGTGGTGATTCCTCAAAGATCTAGAACCAGAAATGTCATTTGACCCAGCAATCCCATTACTGTGTATATACCCAAAGACACATGTGCACGTATTTATTGCAGCACTGTTCACAATAGCAAAGACTGGGAACCAACCCAAATGCCCATCAAAGATAAACTGGATAAGGAAAATGTGGCACATATACCCCATGGAATACTATGCAGCCATAAAAAAGGATGAGTTCATGTACTTTGCAGGGACATAGATGAAGCTGGAAACCATCATTCTCAGCAAACTAACACAGGAACAGAAAACCAAACACCACATGTTCTCACTCATAAGTGGGAGTTGAACAATGAGAACACATGGACACAGGGGAACATCACATACTTGGACCTGTCAGGAGGATGGGGGACTAGGGGAGGGATAGCATTAGGAGAAATACCTAATGTAGGTGACATGTTGATGGGTGCAGCAAACCACCATGGCACGTGTATACTTAGTTAGCAAACCTGCACATTCTGCACATGTATCCCAGAACTTAAAAGTATTTAAAAAAAAAAAAAAGTCATCTGTCAGGTTTTATGTCGTTTTTGTTCACGTATGTCATAAGCTTGCTGCGGATATTGGCTACTCTTCCCTTTCACCTCTTTTCTCATCCAGTTTGGTTTTTCTCTTGTGAAGTATTTCCTTGTTATCAGTGTAGGCACAATGAAAAGTAACTTTTAGTAATTCAAATTTTAAAGTTCTATCATCTGCTTAACTAAATTTTTGTTTTTGTTTTTCAGCATTGGTTGGATGGTACAAAAAGCATCAAAAAGCAAGTAAAAAGTAAGTGCTGAAAAAATTATTTGTGGGGGGAAAAGGAAATATAATATATTAGAAATTCTGATTTCTGATAGGACATAGGAAATCATGTTTTTTAAGATGAATTTAAGATGAATTTTTTTAGCATTTCTATTTTCTAGAAATCATTTTATTCTGATAAACTGAGCTACTCCCCAAGTTATATAGGCTGCATTGGGGTTTAACTTTCTAGGAGAAAACCTTGCAGCATGCAAATGGGGTTGGCTTTGCCCGAAATGCTTAACGGTTATTTGCTAATTATTTGTGTTGGAATTTTCCTGTTTGGCATCTACCCTAATATTGAAAATATTTTGAGACTTTGTTATAGTATTTTAAAATTAAGAAAAATGAAACAATTCACATAAAATGTTAGTGTCATTCAGAGAGAGAATACCATTGTTTATTCATTATCCAACTTGACTTTTTTTTTTTTTTTTTGAGATGGATCTTGCTCTGTCACCCAGGCTGGAGTGCAGTGTCGCGATCTCGGCTCACTGCAAGCTCCGCCTCTCGGGTTCACGCCATTCTCCTGCCTTAGCCTTCTGAGTAGCTGGGACTACAGGCGCCCGCCACTATTCCCGGCTAATTTTTTGTATTTTTAGTAGAGACAGGGTTTCACCGTGTTAGCCAGGATGGTCTCGATCTCCTGACCTGCCTGCCTCGGCCTCCCAAAGTGCGGGGATTACAGGCGTGAGCCACCGTGCCCGGCCCCAGCTTGACTTTTTATCAGACTTATTAGGGCACCTCAACTCTTGTCTCAAAATTATGAGACCACTGAGATTATGGAATTTAGTGAACTTGCTGAAGTGTATTTGTGTGGGAAGATTTCACCATGAGCAGTTAAATAGGCGTTCTTCAGTGTAGCAGGTTTTCAGGGCTGTTAGATTGCACAGTCAAGACTTTTATTTGATGCATTTGGCTCTGAATTGTTAGAATTAATCTAGAGCTGTCTATTGGGATGAGAGATTATAGTAATATACTATATGATGACATGGTACATTTAAAAAAATGTAATTGATCTTTTAGCATCATGTTTAAGCCTATGCTCGATCTAACCTGAAATAATGCCATCAAAACCTGATCTTTTGTCTCACTTCAGTAGATTTTTGACCAGTTTTCTGGCTGAAAAGTATTGTTTAGTTTCTTTTATTAAAACCTTTTTTTTTTTTAAATGACAGTTGGTTCACCCTATTGTCTGCATCTTCGAGTTAAGTTTTATTCCTCAGAGCCGAATAATCTTCGTGAGGAGCTAACCCGGTAAGAACACTATTTAGAATTGTGCCAGGGGTATTTTGATAGTTTTGAAAGATTGTCTGTATATTGTTTCCAGTTTATAGCCAGCTAATAAAATGGATTCCTGTCCCCTGGTAACAGGACCTCAAATAATAGAATTTTATTCTGGGACGTGTTTTTTAAGTGTATGATTTTTTTCCTTTATCATTTTCAAAATAAAGAGTTGGTTCCTTAGCATCCTCCGAAGGTGACTAGTGATTTCTTTTTTTTTTTTTAAGTATCACTCTCAACTCGGGAATGTTACCAGGATTGACATGTTTCAATACATTGCAGTATTGTATTTACTGATGTTGAAAATAATCTGTCTTTGGCCTCAGGGAGTTTATTCAGATTGATTTTCGACTTTCTTTACTCATTGAAATGCCATTGATTAATAAAAAACATTAGATTCTGATTGATTTGAATAGTTTTGAATAAACCTTATGTTATATATACTTATTTTAATTTTATCCTGCCTCTTTTGTATTTATTCATGGTCTCTAGTGTAAATTCATCACTCCATATACACATACTATTTATTAAATGAAAAAGTTGAGCTTTTGAGTTCCTTTAGAAGGATTTCCTCTAGAACACCTTGACAATGAGATTGTAGCTATAATCTGTAATTATATCCATGCCTGTATCCTTTCACATAAGAAGTACATGTGTCATTCTGTCATCCAGGCTGGAGTGCAATGGCATGTTCTCAGTTCACCACAACCTCTGTTCCCCCAGGTTCAAGCAGTTACCATGCCTCAGCCTCCCAAGTAGCTGGGATTACAGGCACATGCTCCCACCCCCAGCCAGTTTGTGTATTTTAGTGGAGATGGGATTTCGCCATGTTGGCCAGGCTGGTCTTGAACTCCTAGCCTCAAGTGATCCACCTGCCTTGCCCTCCCAAAGTGCTGGGATTATAGGTGTAAGCCACTGTGCCAGGCCTGTAATTAAGAATACTTCTAAGAACTAGTGTTAGATCAGTAGGGTAATTATAGTTTACAATTATGTGTTTGACATTTCAGAATAGCTAGAAGAAAAGAATTCAAATATTTCTAGCATAAAGAAGAGACAAATATTTAAGGTGATGGATACTCCACATATACTAACCTGATCCTTACAAATTATATGAATGTGTTCGATTATTTCATGTATCCCCAAACTATGTACATCTTTACATTAACAGAAATAATTTTTAATAAAATAATACTTCTCAAATTAGAAGGGTAAGATTTTTTTTCACAGTAGACTGTGCTGTTGGGTTAAATTTGTGCCTTTTATTTTTCTTAGGTATTTATTTGTTCTTCAGTTAAAACAAGATATTCTCAGTGGAAAGTGAGTATTAGTTATTTAAGGATAAATGCACATTTTCATGGGTGGTTGAAAATTATTTTGAAAGTAAGTTTATAGTTGTGAAAAAGAAATGGTCAACATAAAACATGTATTATTTTCATTTATCTTAAAGTGAAGGTTATGAAATGAACTTGTCTAACACACTTGTGTTTTGGTCTCAGATTAGACTGTCCCTTTGATACAGCAGTGCAATTGGCAGCTTATAATCTGCAAGGTAAGCAATTCTTATGTTGACTGTTAAGACTCAAGTATAATCCTTTTTTTGTGTGTTTTTAGTTAAAGAAGATTCTGATTATGAACAAGCAAAGAGACAACACTGTTTTTGTATAAACTTGTATCAGTGTCTAACCCTGACTTTTACTTGTTTTAGAACATTGCCTTCTTTTTCTTCTCTTTCATGTAATTGCTCCCTTTCCACCTAAAGTATTGAAATGTCATAGTCTACCTGATAAGTCTGTGAATGTTATGATTGGGCCTTCAGCAAACTTTTTCCTTAAAAGAAATGCAGTTATATATGAGTAAATTGTTGCTGAAGCCATATAGCTTAGCAGTCCTTTCACTCCAAACCTACATTTTGTTCAGAAATAGCCACAGATGAGTACATACATGTTTGTGCATTGTTCAGATTTTTCCCTGCTGCTTCCTACCCCCGGTTTTTTTAAGTTCCTTTCAGTTATTTCTTTAGGATTAATAATTTTAAAATTTTGGAAGACAGGGACTATATTTAGATTGGTATGTGGGGTCATATTCTATGTAATCAGTATATTCTTTTGTTCTATTTTTTTTCAGACAGAGTCTCACTCTTTTCCCCAGGCTAGAGTGCAGTTGCATGATCTCTGAAGCCTTGAACAACTGGGCTCAAACGATCTTCCGCCTGAGTACCTGGGTCTAGAGGCCATCATGCCTGGCTAATTTTTGTACTTTTTTTTTTAAGAGACAAGGTCTTGCTATGTTGTCTAGGCTGGCCTGAAACGATCTTCCCACCTCAGCCCCCAAAGTACTGTGACTATAAGCATGAACCACTATACCCAGCCTTAGTAATAGTCTTAATAGATCCCAGTTAATTGTCTTTTAACGATTACTAAATTTTTTCAGTTGTTCACTATGAGGTCAGAGGTATTTCTTTATGGAAGTCTAGAAAGCAGTTTTCAAAGGCTAAGCACTGAGGTGTGAATACATTAAGAGAAAGATATGTAATTAAAAATACACTACCAACAATAAATATGAGATATATGTGTATGACTGATAGGCTAGATTTACTTTTGGAGACTTGTCTGAGTATTATGAATTTTTGCAAGAAATTCCTAAGAATCTAGTCTTAGCAGTTTTCATTAATGAAATGGTTTTTGAAGGATTTAGCAGGAAATACATATAACTTTTGAAACTTATGTTTATAGCTGAACTTGGTGACTATGATCTTGCTGAGCATAGTCCTGAACTTGTCTCTGAGTTCAGGTTCGTGCCTATTCAGACTGAAGAGATGGAACTGGCTATTTTTGAGAAATGGAAGGAATACAGGTATCTGGCATTTGACCATACTTTCTTTAAAATCACCACAACAGTTATTTCATATTCATTTTCCTCTATTTCTATCCTTGGTATAGAATTTATTTTATATTTATTGTTACTTTAAAAATCATTGTTTTAAATTTCAGAGGTCAAACACCAGCACAGGCTGAAACCAATTATCTGAATAAAGCCAAATGGCTAGAAATGTATGGGGTTGATATGCATGTGGTCAAGGTAAGCATTGTGTTGTGATGCTTTTTAAAAAATTTATTCTTTGGAGGTTTGCAGTGACTGTGGCATTTTTCAGTATGAGGAAGGGCATGGAGTTGGCATAAGCTAGCACTGGGTACTTTGGATGTATGGTTAAAAAGTTTGAGATTAAATACCGAACGACTAGAATGTCACAGAAATGTTCATTATAAGAAAGAGGAGAAGCAACCAAAATCCCGAACAAGGTACTTGGTCCTTTTAAGCTGTTATTTATTTATTTATTTATTGTTATAAAAAATTGTTTTAAGCTTTTGAGCCATGTGTTACCCTTTTTACTTCCTATTATATGACTAACACTGAGTAGTCTCTGTTAAAATAATTCAGGATGCAAAGTTGAAGATGTATAGCTTAAGGACTTTGGTAAACTTTAGAACAGCTTTGTAGTGATTTATTTCTAGTTTAACTAGTGACAGTTTTCCAGAAAGGCAGTTGTATTAGTTCGTTCTCACATTGCTATAAAGACATAAATTTATAAAGAGGTTTAATTGGCTCATGGTTTTGCAGGCTGTACAGGCCTCTCAGGAGGCCTCAGGAAACTTACAATCATGGGGGAACGTGAAGGGCAGACAGACACATCTTTACATGGCTGGCAGGAGAGAGAGAGAGAGCAAAGAGGGAGGTGCTACACACTTTCAGACAACCAGATCTCGTGAGAACTCATTCACTCTCATGAGAACAGCAAGGGGGAGGTCCATCTCCATGATTCAGTCACCTCCTACTAGACCCCTCCTCTGATACTGGGGATTACAGTTTGACACAAGATTTGGGTGTAGACACAGAGCCAAACCATATCAGCAGTCCTTCCCAAAATACATGATTTAAGTGGTAAGTACAATATGGGAAGAATGTGGAAACAGCTTTGTTTGTAGTGGAAGTGTAACTACCCACTTTCAATGAAGGTACACTCTAAAACTAGTGTTTCCATGACTAGAAATAAAAATATATGCATAAATTTTTCTGAGAATGTTATTATGGATACTCTAATTGTTGAAAACATCTCATATATCAATATTAGCCTGTATATAATTAATACAATTCAATACAAAAATAAAATTTAAAAGTTATGTCAAAATGTGAAACCTGTTTTGTACAAATAAAGTTAACACATTTTTCTCCCCTTAAATTAGGCTAGAGATGGGAATGACTATAGTTTGGGACTAACACCAACAGGAGTCCTTGTTTTTGAAGGAGATACCAAAATTGGCTTATTTTTTTGGTAAGCAAGAGTTATTGTCGAAGATACTATTGTTTTGGTTTTTAATGAGTAAAACCATTTATATAAAGTTAATACATAAACTAGAGTTTGGAAATCAAATAGTTTTGAAAAACTTGTCAGTGAAAGCAGCTGTCTCCTATCACACTACTATGCATCATTTTTCCCACTCTCCAGAGGCAATTATTAAAATTCTTCTAGCTGTATTTCCCATTAGTTTCAAAGTATACCACAATATCTATCTTGATATATTTATATTTTTATATATATCAGATGTTCACATGGGCACTTTCTTCCTTCATGTAGTTATGCTTTTAATATTTATTATTCCACAATCCCTTTACTCCCTATTGTGTAAGAGGAAGATGTTAATATTTTTATCCCTTCTCTAAGCTATGCTCCTTATACTGTTCCAGCTTTTACTGTTCATACTTGTAAATTACATTTACGTTTTACTTTTACATCAAGGATAGATTTTACTTGGATTTCTTGGCCATAATTGAGTCCACCAGGTTTTGTCTGGTATTCTAAAAGCTGAGAATCAGTTGTGCTTACAATAAGATGTGTCTATCAGAACTAGTACAGAGCGTAGGTGTATACTTGTGTACACTAGACAGGGACTATTGGCGCAAAGACCTTTGGTATCAAACTCAAATTCTGACACATCCAGTTACTTTAAACATAGCCCACTAAGTCTATTTTTAGCCATTTCTGCTTTATATATCCCATGAAACTGCACCCTAACATTTGCTGGCCATAGATAAGGCAAGCTCTGTAGGTTAAAGGACCCCAAAACCATGGCTGCCTTTCTGAGTTCTCTGACTTCGATCCCTCACACTTAACTGCTGAATGCCATCCCCTAGGCACTTAGGCCCCCTCTCAGATTCCCCTCTTGACTGAGTTTCCTTGCCCTCTTCCCCATCTGCTGGTAGCCTTGCAGCTGCTGTCTCTGGAAGGTCACCTGCTATTGAAGGACCACCGCTATCATGCAACCCTTTCCAAACACTGCTCAATAAAGCCTGTTATGCAGTACTTTTTCTTGATCAGCTCTGAAGTCTTGGAAATCACAACTGGTATTACATTTCCTTTCTGTTTAGCTTTTTGTTTTTGTTCTAGAGCTTTTGGCTTCCCTATCTCACATACCCCACATATCCCTTTAATTTACCTGCCTTTGTCTTCTCCTCAAGCTTTTTTTAAGTTATCAAGGGTTGCATTAAATGGTTCTTCTGTTCCCCTTGGAACTGTTTGCTGCTCAGGTTGCTCTCCATTTTTATCTTGAGACTTCCCTTTCCTGTGTTCTCAGCTAGGATCCTGTGTAGTCCTCCCATGGTTTCCTTTTTCTTCGTCCCCTCCACCCCCACCAACTGCCTAAGTAAAGGAAGTAACTGCCTAAGAAAAGTAATTTGTTTGAATCCTTAAATGCCTTAAAATGATATTTTGTCTTTCATTCTTTCTTGATAATTAGGCTGAGAATTGAATTTTAGGTTGAAAATTATTTCCCTCAAAAAATTTAAGGTAGTATTTCATTTAGTTTTGCATCTGGGTGTTCTTGCTAGGGACTCTGAGAAACTTCAGTTGAACACCTTTACAGTTGTCCCTTGACGGGTGAGGAACCGCGGGCAATAATCTTCTCATTTCTTGGGTGTTAAATCACCTCATGCCTCCAGCTTGTCCTGTGGGCAAATGGAACTTGCTTCCAGGCCTTAAGAATGGGTTAGGCAGAGAGATAAAGAAAGCGCCTTTTGTACCTTTTCATAAGGTTGTCTTGAGAGTTAATTAATACTTGTAAAGCACTTAGAAGAATACTTAGGGCAGGCCAGATGGCTCACTCCTGTAATCCCCGCCAAGGCGGGGGCTCACTTGAGGTCAGGAGTTCGAGACCAGCCTGGCCAACATGGTGAAACCCTGTCTCTACTGAAAATACAAAGATTAACCAGGCATGGCATGGTGGCGCATGCCTGTAATCCCAGCTACTCTGAAGGCTGAGGCAGGAGAATTGCTTGAACCTGGGAGGTGGAGGTTAGTGAGCCGAGATCACACCACTGCACTCCAGCCTGGGTGACAGAGCGAGATTCTGTTTGCTTTCCTTCTCCGGCTATTATTTATTTATTATTATTTTTTTAGTAAAGCTCTTGCAAAGAAGTTATATTTTACATCTATTTTATATGTTATATTTAAAGATTGGTCAATGGGAGTGAGTGTCACATTGTTTCGACATCCACAATTTATGGAAATACAGAGTTCAAATGTGGTTTGGAATTTACAAGTAGGGAGATACAGTTGGAAAGTGGGCCATAAAGCGAGGTTAAAAAAATTAAGATGTATTTCCTCAAAACAAAATTCGTGTTGAAAACAGAGTTGAGGCTGGTTGCAGTGACTCACATCTGTGAGAAGACTTCCAACACTTTGGGAGACCAGGGTGGGAGGATCACTTGAGCCCAGGAATTCGAGACCAACCTGGGCAACGTAGCGAGATGCTGTCTCTACAAAGAATACAAAAATTAGCCTGGTGTGGTGTGGGAGTAAGGCTGAGGCAGGAGGATTACTGGAGCCTGGGAGTTCACAGCTGCAGTGATCTATGAACACACTACTGCACTCCACCCTGTGCGACGGAGTCCACCCTGTGCGATGGAGTGAGAACCTATCTCAAGCAAACAAAAAGAAAAGAATTGGAAACCATCATCAGTGTTTTTCTTTGTGGCTTTTTTGGAAGCTTTATGTTCATTCCTATGTCTAGTTCCTGTGTTGCTGCTCTGCTTTATCACTGAAACAATTTTACCTAGACTTAAAGACTCTTTTACACCATAATTGAGACCTATCAAATACATAGATTTCTTGGTTTCTTTTTCCTTAATATTTTTAATGTCTGATATGTGCAGCCTCAATTTTGTCAGAGATGTCATTTTTGAAATATGTACTGTTTTTCTGTTTCCTGTCTTTTGATGGGTATTGCAAATTACGTTTACCCTTCTGTCAATTTTTAATTCAGGAGTTAGATGGTTAAATGTATATGAAGTAAAAACAATTTTTTTCATATTTAGAGAACATTTATTTGTAATTTGGCTTTTATTCTCTTATTATATTATAGGCCGAAGATAACCAGATTGGATTTTAAGAAGAATAAATTAACCTTGGTGGTTGTAGAAGATGATGATCAGGTAGGAATGAAATTATATTACTTGTTTTACAGTGACTGTATTATGTGGTAACTTATTTCCCTAAAAGAGAGAATGTACCTCATTGTTTTATAGAGCCACAGAATGGAAACAGTATAATTAATGCTTTAAATAATTTCCTTACTTGGGTCATACCATCCTAAAAATATGGTTTTCTGCCCCTAGGATGAAAAATAATATAAAAGTCTCTTCTTGTTTCTTCATTGATAATATATCTGAGGTACATAAAAAATTACATTTAAGTGATAATATATCTGAGGTACATAAAAAATTACATTTAAGTGACTTTTTTTTTTTTTTTTAATTTTTTTAAAGACAGGGTCTCTCTCAGTCACCCAGGCTGGAGTGCAGTGGCACTATCATAGCTCACTGCAACCTTGACCCTCTAGGCTTAAGTGATCCTCCCACCTCAGCCTCCTGAGTAGCTGGGACTGCAGGCACATGCCACCACGCCCGGCTAATTTTTTCATTTATTTGTAGAGGCAGGGATCTCAGTATGTTGCCAAGGTTGCTCTCAAACTCTGGCCTTAAGTAATCCTCCCATCTTGGCTTCTCAGCATGTTGAGATTACAGGAGTAAGCCACTGTGGCAAACCAACTTTATCTATTTATTAACTGATCAAAAAGATCTACCTAATAATAATAAAGCCTTTTGAATTAAAGATTACCATTGTATCAGTTACAGTGTGGTTCTTAATTGATACATGCATGGATGCAAGTCACATGCATGTATTAATGCACATCTTAATGCAAGAAGCCAGATTAAAAAAATTATGTATTGAATGATTCCATTTATATGATACTTTAGAAAAGGCAAGAAGAATTTTACTTTATGCAAATTAATAAATTTTAACATATGCATACAGATATAGATAAAAGCAATTTCAGCAAAATATTAACAGTTGTTGAATCTAGACACTATGTATATGGGTATTCAGTTTTTCTGTATGTTTAAACATTTTTATAATGAAAATATTTTTTTTTTCAGGCTTAGTTCACTTTATTTTTCTTGTATAAAAACCCTATGTTGTAGCCACAGCTGGAGCCTGGGTCCACTGCACGGAGACTCTGGTGTGGGTCTTGACAAGGTGGTCAGTGAATTCCTGATAGGGAGACTTGGTAAATACAGTCTCCTTCCAGAGGTCAGGGGTCAGGTAGCTGTAGGTCTTAGAGATGGCATCAAAGGTGGCCTTGACGAAGTTGCCCAGGGTGGCAGTGCAGCCCCGGGCTGAGGTGTAGCAGTCATCGATACCAGCCATCATAGGCAGCTTCTTGGGCACAGGCACTGAGATGATGCCAGTGCCCCTGGGTACAGGGATGAGGCGCACCAGCACAGAGCCACAGTGGCCTGTCACCTTGCAAGGGACAGTGTGGGGTTGCTGATCTTGTTCCCCCAGTAGCCTCTGCGCACGGGGACAATGGAGAATTTGGCCAGGATGATGGCCCCACGGATGGCGGTGGCCACCTCCTTGGAGCAGTTAACACCCAGACCAACGTGGCCATTGTAGTCCCCGATAGCAACAAACGCCTTGAACCTGGTGCGCTGGCCAGCACGGGTGTGCTTCTGCACCGGCATCATCTTCAAAACCTCGTCTTTGAGGGAGGCCGCCAAGAAAAAGTCAATGATCTCAGATTCCTTAATGGGCAGAGAGAAGAGGTAGATCTCCTCCAGGGACTTGATCTTCATGTCCTTGACCAAGCGGCCCAGCTTGGTGACTGGCATCCACTCCTTATCCTCGGCCTTGCCTCCATGAGCTCCGTGGCCTCGGCCCCGGCCCCGGATGCCACTGCTGAAACCTCCGCGGAAGCCACAGCGGTTCCCCATCCCAGGGCCACCAGGGCCTCCGGGTCCCCCCGTTGCACTGGCGTCATCCGCCATTTGGTGTTTTCTCGGAGATGAAGAAAAGATTTTTTTTAAATCCAGTTCTTTCATTTTCCTCTCCTCGGTAATTTCACTGCCATATTTTCCCCATTTTAAACACACAATGGAATACCATGCAGCCATAAAAAAGAATGAGATCTTTTCTGTGGGAACATGGATGGAGCTGGAGGATATTATCCTTAGCAAAGTAATGCAAGAACAGAAAACCAAATACTACATGTTCTTACTTACAAGTTGGAGCTAAATGATAAGAAATTATGGACACAAAGAAGGCAGCAACAGACACTGGGGTCTACTTGAGTGGGGAGGGTGGGAGGAGAGAGAAGAGTAGAACTGAGAGATAACTGGGCTTAATACCTGGGTGATGAAATAACATGTACAGCAAACCACCATGACACGTGTTTACCTGTGTAACAAACCTTCTCTTGTACCCCAAACCGAAAATAAAAACAAAAAAAGAGTGCTGCTGTGGACACTAAGGTGTGTGTGTGTATTTAGCCAAACCTCTTTCCAAAATATTTAATACGAGTGTATACTCCCACCAGCAATGTTATTGGTGTTTTTTTTTTTTTTCCCGGAATTCTGTCTTTCTCATTTTAGCCATTCTTGTGGAGTAGAATGTGGTTTTAGTTTGTGTTCCCCTAATGATGACTCTGGTTTAGTACTTACTTACTTTTATGAAATGCCTACTCAAATCTTTTGCTCATTTTTCTATTAGGTCATGTGCCTTTTATTCATTGAAAAAATTATTTATATGTTCTGGATATTAGTTCTTTGTCAGGTATTAGTGTTGCAAGTATCGTCTGCTCCTTGGCTTACCCTTTTTCCACTACTTTTATTTTTAGATGACATGTAATAATTGTACATATTTATTGTATACAGAGTGATGTTTTGATACATGTATACAATGTGTAATTATCAAATCAGGGTAATCAGCATATCCATCTTTACTGTCTTAATAGTGTCTTTAAATAACCTGAAAAGTACCAAAAATTATAAAATAGATAACCATCTTATTTAGGATCTAGATTTAACATTTTTTACATTGGGCTTTAGATCTCTTTTAGAAACAGATAAATACAATTATGTACATGAATAAATAATAGCAACTAAAGTCTAACCCCCTGACTACCTACCCCATTTCTTCTGGTACCTGGTCACTATTTTTGGAGGGTATTCTTCTCATATATATTTTGTAACTTTTTCCAAATATTAACACATATTAGAATTGTTAAAAACTTGCATAATTATATATATTTTCAGCTTGCCTGTTTTATCTAAATGTGTACCTATGTAGATCTAACATATATATGCTATTGTGTAATATGAATAAACAATAGCACATTCATTCAATCATCATTTATTCACTTATCCCTCTGTGTAATTTTTTACATATGCCACTATTTACTTGACCATTTCTCTTTTTTTGGACGTTTAGGGTTTGTGCCAAGTTCTACTATTATAAATGAGACTGAGGAAATATATATCTTCATATATAACTTTTGATGTTTAGGAAATAATTTTCCCCAGAGAGGCAGTATGACTTAGTTGTTAGAGGTGTGTGTAGATTCTGGAGCAAGGCTAATTGTTAAGTTCATTTCTGGTTTTCTTTCTTAATAGCTTTGTGACTTTGGGCTTAATTTCTTTGAGCCCCAGTTTCCTTATCTATGAAATGGGGCTAATGATTGTATCTACTTACTGAGATAATTTATGTGAAATCCTTAGAAAAATTTCTATGTGAATGTTAACTATTATAATTAGACTCCTGGTAGTGTGGTTACTAGGACAAAAATGTGAGCATTTTTAGGGCTGTCGATATATACTGCCAGATCTAATATGATCCCTCAAATTATAATTATACAGTTATCCCAAATAATGGCAGATGAAATCTCATTTTATGTCTCTCTGACAAATGAGATCATGTAAGTAGAGGGGAATAACTCTTAGGAATAATTTTGTATTGGCTGAGAAAATGAACAACTTGATTTCAACTCTGCCCTTATGTCGATACTATAAAGAGTGTCTGAATTTCAGGGAGCACACTAGATCCTTTATTCATGGATGTGTTTGTATCTCAGAAATAGGAGATAGGACTGTTTGAACTAGTAATCATCCTTTTATATATCTTTTCTTTTTCAGGGCAAAGAACAGGAGCATACATTTGTCTTTAGACTGGATCATCCGAAAGCATGCAAACATTTGTGGAAATGTGCTGTGGAGCATCATGCCTTCTTCCGCCTTCGAGGCCCTGTCCAAAAGAGTTCTCATCGATCAGGATTTATTCGACTAGGATCACGATTTAGATACAGGTTAATTTTAATAGCTGTTTTATCTATCTTTCATTGCATACAGTCCAAAAAATTTAGGCCAACCTTTTCATTTTTACAGATTAGGTAGAGAGGAATAAAGTGGTTTGCCAGCGTCTTCCATTGACCAAAATGAAATAGAAAAAGTGGTATTGTTATTGGTTATAATTTCTCGAATAGATGGGAAAACAGTAATTGTATAATGGCTTTTATATCCCTCTGGATGTTTATTTTATATATTAACCCACTCCCAATTTATCTATTTAACAAGAGTTTTATGGACTCTCCACCCAACACTGGATACCATATAGAAAAGGGTTTCTTGCACTGAATGAGATATTAGTCTGGATAACATTTGTGGTCCTTTATAAGCCTGAAGTTCATTATTCTCATGACTCCTTGTTTGTTGTCATGAGTTAGAAATGTTTTGGTTTACTGGAGAGTGGATTATTGGTTGTGAGTGTTCTGCATGCCATGGAAATCAGTTACAGAAGGAATGGATTGTTCCAATAATGTGGCAAGTTGATTGTGTGGAGTTAATAGAAGTAGTATTCTGTTCTACTTATGTTAAAATAAGGAGACATTTTCTGAACAGAATTTAAATGGAAGTCAAGGAGAATAAGACATTAGTCTTAAAAAACATTTCTGGAAAATTACACTGAAAAGTGTGTATCACAATTAGAAAAAGTAACTGAAAATATTCTTTTAATTACACACTTTGCACTGAGGAATGTAGATGGGAAAGAGAGGGAGTTTCCATAAAAGGACAGATATTCCAAACTTATTTAATGTGTACTTAGGTGATATGCATACATACAAGAAAAATAAAACCAACATGATCTGTTGCATAGTTCACAAAAGCCTAAAGAGTGAAAGAATGATATGGTAAAGAGAGAGATCAAGACTATTAGTAGTTGTTCCTGTGGGATGAAGTTTAGGATGATTCTTTTAAGGAGAACCTGAATATAGACTGTCTTATTTGTGTGTGCTTTATTACTGTAGACCTAAAATGTCCCTTCTGTTATGCCTCATTTAGTGGGAAGACAGAGTATCAGACCACAAAAACCAATAAAGCAAGAAGATCAACATCCTTTGAAAGAAGGCCCAGCAAACGATATTCTAGACGAACTCTACAAATGAAAGGTGAAGTGCCACCCTCTTTCAAAGGATTATTTTTCCTTGACAATTAATTATGTGCTGGTGTTGTTTCCATAAGAGGAAGTTACGTCAATCTCCTCTTCAGGTCTGTTCCAGTCAACTAAAGTACTTTCCTGGCAGAATCAATTTCATGGGATACATAGAGAAAAATTGTCTGTATTGTTAGCAGAGATTAAACTTTATGTTAAGCCCAATTCAAATGATAGTCTGAGGTTATGTTCAGTTTTTGTATACAAAACTGTATTTCTGTAGAGCAACATATTCTCTCCCTTTTTGACTTATAGATCTCATTCTAAAACATCCCTTAATCCCCTTAGGAATTTTTAAAAATATTATTTTTATTTATTTATTTATTTTGAGATAGTCTCACTCTGTCGCTTAGGTTGGAGTGCAGTGGTGTGATCTCAGGTCACTGCAACCTCCACCTCCCAGATTCAAGTGATTCTCATGCCTCAGCCTCCTGAGTAGCTGAGGTTACAGGCATGTGCCACCACTCCTGGCTCATTCTTGTATTTTTAGTAGAGACGGAGTTTTGCCATGTTGGCCAGGCTGGTCTTGAACTCCTGACCTCAAGTGATCTGCCCACCTTGGCCTCCCCAATCCTAAAAGGATTACAGGCATGCTTGGCCAAAACATTGTCTTGTGATGAATTTTTTTAAGTAAAATTTATTTCATATTGTATTATAATATTAAGGATTCTATTAAATACTATTTTAAAATATATTCATCATTGTTACACATAGACATTTCCTAATTCATAATTGTTACTTGCTGATTAAGATCGATTATATAAGAAAAAGCATTGTTTACCTTGACAAATAAATTAAACCTTGTGTTTGGTTTTAAACTGAATTTGCATTAAAATGCAAATTTAATTTTAAGTATTTCCACTGTCAGAGTCATCACGAGTTGTCCAAAAACAACTGTAATGATCTGATGTTTGGCAGTATTGACTTTTTTATAAAAATGATTTATACTCATAAGTTTTGGTGTGGCTATAAATTAAATATACAGCTATAAATGAATTGTGATGATTTTAAAACCCTAAGTTTCCTCTTGGTTTCCACTGATGATAATTCGTAATCTGTCAGCTCACTCTGGAGGCTTACAGATCGGTTCTGTTTAAAAGGTGGAGATATATATGCATTCTGTTGCTTTATTTGAAAAATGAAAATAATTGCCATTGTTGACTTTATGGTGTGAACCCCAAGACACTTTGGTGAATTGAAGATTTTTAGATTTATGGTTGGGGCCAAATGTGGTGGCTCACACCATTAATCCCAGCACTTTGGGAGGCCAGCGTGAGAGAATCGCTTGAGCCCACAAGCTCAACTCTCAGGAGTTCGAGACCAGCCTGGGCAAAAGTAGCGAGACCCACCCCGTCTCTACAAAACATGAAGACCCTTTCTCAAAGAAAGAAATGTCTGGTTGTGAAACATGGCTTATAAAGCAATTCAAGTTTTGCTTTGAATAGTGCAGCAGTTTATCATGTAAGATGAAACTAATGAGGTGTTATCTTTTTTTTTCTGTTAGCATGTGCTACAAAACCTGAAGAACTTAGGTAAGTAATGTTTTGCAACTTAGAAATTGATATAGAATGTTTGGAATTTATGTAGTTGCTATCATTAAGCAAATATTTAAGACCTATCAAAATGTCAGTTTGTCCCTAATGCACCATGGATATATCAGGGAATAAATAAACAGTAATGCCAGATAAAATTGACATGATGAAAAATTAGAGCAGTTTAAGGAAGTAAAGAATGGGGTCGGGGCAGATGAGCCATTCATGAAGAGAATAACATACATTTGTTATTGGCAAGTGGCTGAGGATCTAAAGATAAATTATGATCCTTGTACATAAGGAGTGCAAAGAACAAAATTGATTTGCAAATAAGCAATTTTATTCCTGGGATAAATCCCACTTGGTTGTGGTGTATAGTCCTTCTTTATGTTGTATGTTGCTAGATTTCATTAGCCTAGTATGTTTTTGGATTTGTGTGTCTATTCATCAGAGATATTGGCCTGTAGTTTCCTTACAATGTCATTATCTGGTTTTTTATGTGGGGTGGGTAATACTGGCTTTACAAAATAAGTTTGTGTGTGTTCCCTCCTCTCTATTTCTTGGTAAGAATTTGTAAATAATTGATATTAATTATTTAAATGTATGGTAGAATTCACCATTAAAGCCATCTTTCTCTTTATGTGAAGCTTAAAAATTCTTGTGAGAGATCTATTCAGATTTTCTTTTCTTCTCTTTCTTTTGGGGTGGTGGTGGTGCAGGGCCTAGCTCTTTCACCCTGGTTACAGTCCAGCAGCTTGAGCATGGCTTGGCTCACTGCAGCCTCACCCTCCTAGGCTCAAGCAATCCTTCTAGGCACTTGCCATCATGCCTGGCTAATTTTTAAATTTTTTGTAGAGATGGGGCCTCCCTGTGTTGCCCAGACTAGTCTCAAACTCCTGGGCTCAAGCAATCCTCCTGCCTCCGCCTCACATCTTGCTGGGATTACAGGCATGAGCCACAGCACAGGGCCCTCCCTGATTCTCTTTTTCTTCTTGATTCAGTTTGGGAGTTATTGTCTTTCTATAGTTTATCTGTTTTATCTGTGGTATCTAGTTTGTTGGCATACAGTTTGTATTCCCTTTTCCTTTATATTTCTAAAAGGTCCATAGTAATATCTCCTCATTCCTTTCTGATTTTTAGTATTTTGAGTTTTTTTTTTTTTTCTTAACTAGTGTAGCAAAAGGTTTGTCAATTTTGTTGACCTTATCAAATAGAACCAGCTTTTGGTTTCATTGATTTTGCTGTTTTTCTGTTTCATTAATTTTTGCTCTATATTATTTTTTCCTTTTGCTTGCTTTAGGTTACTTTGCTGTTTTTCTAGTATCTTAAGGTGGAAGATTAGGTTATCTGAGATATTTATTTTTTAACATTTAAAGATATTAAATTTCCTTTCAAGCACTGCTTTAATTCAGTAAGTTTTGCTATGTTGTGTTCTTGTTTTTTGGTTGTCTCAAATTATTTTCTAACTTGTGATTTCTTCTTTGACTTGTTTGATTACTTAGGAGTGTGTTGCTAAATTTCCATGTATTTGTGAACGTCAAAATTTTATTTTTTTCTAAATTTATTCCATAATGAGTAGAGGACATACTTTGTATGATTTCAGTCCCTTTCAACTTAATGAGACTTGTTTTATGACCTCCATATGAGTCACCCAGGAAAATAGTTTATGTGTACTTAAGAAGAGTATATATTTTGCTGTTTCTGAGTAGAGTGTTTTATAAATGTGTGTTAGTTTATTGTGTTCAGATCTTCTGTTTCATTGTTCATCTTTTGCCTAGTTTTAATCCGTTTTTGAGAGTGGAGTATTGTAGTCTACAACTATTGTCTATTTCTCCCTTCAGTTTGTTTCTGCTTTTGTTTCATGTATGTTGTGAATTTGGGGTAGGTATGTATGTGTTGATAATTGTTATAGTATACTGATGGACTGTTCTTTTTATTGTGATAAAATGTTCCTTTTTATGTCTAGTAACTTTTGTTTTAAAGTTGATTTTATTTGATGTAAATATTGCCAGTCCAGTTTTCATATAGTTGCTTTTCCATGATATAACCTTTTCATCAATCTGGAAGTTTTCACCCATTATTTCTCTAGATATTCTTTATCCTCTCTTTCTCTTCTCCTTCTGGAATTTTCATTAACATCTAAGTTATTACACTTGATGGTTTCCTACAGGTCTCCAAGTCTGTTCATTTCTCTTTATACTTTTTTTTCAGACGATGTAATCTCACTTGACCTGTCTTCAAGCTTACTGATTCTTTTACCTACTCAAATCTGCTATGGAGCACCCCCTTTGTTAATTTATTTCTGCTACTGTATTTTTCAATTCCAGAATTTCTCTCTGGTTCTTTTTTCTAATGTCTATGTAATGATACTCTCAATTTGTGAGACACAGTTGTCATACTTTATTTCTTTACATGTGGTTTCCTTAGTTCTTGAACATATTTAAAATAGATGATTTAAACTATAGAGAACTAGAGGAGTATTAGCCCCATCTTCTTTGCTGCACCCACCAGAAGTAGAGCTACCACCACACCAAGGTTGGAAAAAAGGGGCAGAAAAGCAAATTGTGGATCAAATGTCACAGACTTAGGCCTTAATGAGATTTAGTAGATTTTCTTGAATAAATGATTCTCCACTTGGTGTGTGCCTTTTAATGATTTTTAAAAAAATGGCAGGACGAGGAAGCTGGGTGCAGTGGCTCACGCCTGTAATCCGAGCACTTTGGGAGACCAAGGTGGGCAGATCACGAGGTCAAGAGATCAAGACCATCCTGGCCAAGATGGTGAAACCCTGTCTCTATTAAAAATACAAAAATTAGCTGGGCATAGTGGCAGGCGCCTATAGTCCCAGCTATTTGGGAAGCCGAGGCAGGAGAATCACTTGAACCTGGGAGGCGGAGGTTGCAGTGAGCCGAGATCGCGCTATTGTGCTCCAGCCTAGGCGATAGAGCAAGACTCCGTCTCAAAAACAAAAACAAAAAAGCAAAAAACAAAAACAAAACTAGGGGGCCAGGCATGGTGGTTTATGCCTCTAATCCCAGCACTTTGGGTGGCCAGAACGGGAGGATTGCTTAAGCCCAGGAGTTCCAGACCAGCCTGGGCAACGTGGTGAAACCCCATTTCTACAAAAACCACAAAATTTAGCTGGGTATGATGGCACCTGCCTGGGGTCCCAGGTACTTGGGAGGTGGGAGAATCACCTGAATACAGGAAGTCGAGGCTGCAATGAGCCATGATCGCACATCACTGTACTCCAACCTGGGCAATGGAGTGAGACCCCATCTCAAAAGCAAAAAGGAATTCTTTTTCTTGGCTGAGCGCAGTGGCTTATGCCTGTAATGCTAGCACTTTGGGAGGCAGAGGTGGGCGGATCACTTGAGGCTAGGAGTTTGAGACCAGCCTGGGCAAAATGGCCAAACCCTTTCTCTACAAAAAATACAAAAAAAATTAGCCACATGTGGTGGCGTGCACATGTAGTCCTCAGCTACTTAAAGGATGAGGCAGGGGGATTGCTTGAGCCAGGGTGGCGGAGACTGCAGTGAGTTGAGGTCGTGCCACTGCACTCCAGCCTGGGTAACAAAGTGAGACCCTGTCTCAAAAAAAAAAAAAAAAGAAAAATTTTTTGTTTGTTTGTTTTTTGAACCACTTAAATGTTTGTTTCACTGGGGAGAGTATCTGCTTTTGTTTTCAAGTTACCATTCTGAAGGTCTTGCTTCTGATGGCTCCATTATTTTAATTAATTAATTAATTTTTTTTGAGACGGAGTCTTGCTCTGTCGCCCAGGTTGGATTGCAGTGACATGATCTTGGCTCATTGCAACCTCTGCCTCCCGGGTTCAAGTGATTCTCCTGCCTCAGCCTCCCAAGTAGCTGGGATTACAGGCACGCACCACCATGCCCACCTAATTTTTTGGATTTTTAGTAGAGACAGGGTTTCACCATGTTGGCCAGGCTGGTTTCAAACTCCCTACCTCAAGTGATCCACCTGCCTCGGCCTCCCAAAGGGCTAGGATTACACGTGTGAGCCGCCACACCCGGCCGGCTCCATTAATTTTAATATTATTTATTACAATGAGTCTATAGTCTCATATAATGCTTAACAATTGGTATGTATTAGAGTCTCCTAGAATGCCGGTTAAAGGTAAGATTCAGACCATACCCACAAATCTAGTTTATTTTTGAATTTGTCTGTACTCTTATATGGCAGGTGTCTCACTAGACCTTTTTTGAAAGAAGTTGGTTATTTTTGGATGTTGAGTATCATCAGCCTCACCTTGAAATGTCCATTTTTTTTTTCACTTTGAAAGCTGTTAAAGCCAGTCTGTGATTAGTGATTGACTATAGTAGCACTCTGCTTTTTGAACAAGGACTCCCCTCAAGTTTCTTTAGCTGTCAATAGGCTGTTGAAAATAAATAAATAAATAAATAGAACAGGGAGGAAGTGAAATTTCTGTGCGATTCTCTCCGTGAAATTTTTATTGGTTAAAAAACAACGTTTTGTGCCTTTTCTGTGCTGTATACTTTTATTTTTCTTGGATTTGTTTATAAGCTATGCTTTTCAGAAAAGTGGAATAATGGCTGGAAGGGGTGGCTCATGCCTGTAATCCTAAGACTTTGGGAGGCCAAGGCAGGCAGATCACCTGAGGTCAGGAGTTCGAGACCAGCCAGGCCAACATGGCAAAACCCCATCTCTACTAAAAGTACAAAAATTAGCTGGGTGTGGTGGCGCATGCCTGTAATCCCAGCTACGCTGGAGGCTGAGATAGGAGAATTGCTTTAACCCTGGAGTCGGAGGTTGCACTGAGCCGAGATTACGCCACTGCTCTCTAGCCTGAGTGACAGAGCGAGACTCCATCTCAAATAAAAAAAAAGAAAAAGAAAAATGGAGTAATATTTGAGATTTTTCTTTATCTTTGAAACTATTTTGTTTATTTAATGGATTATGGCTTGCTTTCCTGAAAAGGAGGCTGGGATATGGAATATTAGAGCTTAAAGTAAAAAGTGAGTACCTGCTAAAGTTAGCAGAAATGTGAACAAAGTATTCAGCAATTATACATAGTTGAAAAATTAAGGCTTTTATTTGCAAAAATAGGAGGATTTTCTTTAAGATGTTCTGAAACACATTTCCGGTTAAAAAAAAAATGAGTATATATAGTGACTGTTTTGGAATTATGATTAATTTAACTTTAATGACTAAATGTTAGTGTCTCTTCATTAGTGATGCTTTTGGCTCTGGAAAACATAGCAGAAATGGCATATTTAAGGAATGATTTTTTTTTTTAGACTAGACTTTTAGAAATGAGATGTAGAGGAGGACCCAACTCTCCTAAAGGGTATTGAGCACCACCCATCGCAGTGCTTGAGAAAACCTGAGCTCAGACTGGCATGTTGTATGCCCTTTCACTCTTGCCCTTCCAGTTCTGTTTGTATGAACAGTTTTGCTCCATTGAACCGTGGAAAACAGTACTGTTTGAAAAGGCACAACTAGACCTGAAAAGCTTCTCAACCTTATATTCTGCAGTTTTGTAAAATGCCCATGTGAATAACAGATTTTTTAATTGGCTAATGTCAGTCATTTTTCTTGTACTATTTTGGCTCCTAACTACTCTTGTGAGTCATGAATACTATATAGTATTTTAAGAGGTGATGTTTAAAGGATAGTTGACATTTCAATTACTGGTACGTCTTATACAGGCTTAATATGCAGTCTTGAAGACAGGAAAGAGGAAAAGAAAAAATGGTAGAGGAAATCAAATGAGTAGAAGGTATACTATGTAAAAGCAAAAGGGTCAGTTATTTTATCTAGTCCTTTAAAAAGGGAAGTTTGAACTAGATTAGTAATGAGAAATAATTCAGTAATCCCTTAATACTCATGGAAGTGAAAGAATGTATATAATTATCAGAAAATAATGCTTTCTGTATTTCAGACAATTTAAAACAGGAAGCTATGATTCAATTAACATCACTTATAAGTATTTTGTTCTCATGTTATTCTTATTGATCACCTACTGTAGTTATTTCTAGTTAAAGGCAAAGCTTCCGAGAATAATCAAGGGACCATGGACTAGTAAGTCTAACTTCTGTACTAAGCAGGCTGGGTGAGATTTCATTAAGGCTTAGGATCATGAGTATTCTAGGAAGAGCAACATGGTTAGTAAAAAGAAATTGTACCTGATGGGTATAATCTTTAACATTGCCATGGCAGTGAATCTACACTAAATTGTTTTATTTATTTATTTTTGAGGGAGGGGTGGTGGTGGTTTTTTGTGTGTTTGTTTGTTTGTTTTGTTTTGTTTTTGAGACAGAGTCCACCCAGGCCGCAGTGCAGTGGCATGATCATGGCTCACTGTAGCCTCAACCTCCTGGGATCAAGCAATCCTCCTGCCTTAGCCTCCAAAGTGTATGAGACTGCTTCAGGCACACACCCCAACACATAGCTATTTTTAAATTTTTTGTAGAGCTAGAGGTCTGGCTCTGTTGCCCAGGCTGGTCTCAAATCCCTGGGCTCAGGCATCCTCCTGTCTCGGCCCCTGAGAGTGCTGGGATTACAGGCATAAGCCACCATGCCTCACCAATAGTATTTCTTTTAAAGGTATTTTTTTGTTGTTGTAATCGCTATTATTTGTATTTCGCTAGTATTAACTCATTTAGTCGTTCTAACAGTCCCATGCAAGTGAGTAACCCAAGGTGTACAGAGTAGACCTAATGACACAGCTTGGCTTTGAACCCAGACAGTGATAATGCAGGTTATGGTGACTCAACTTGTAATTGATCTGTAGTTCTTTAAAAAATGGAATATAAAATGTGTTCACTCTTCATTCCCCAGCTTTTTAGCAGGGCCTCTCTTCATTCTTCGGTTCTTAACTGGTTGGCTTTCATTATCAGGTAGCGGTTTTTGCTCTCACCTTGTTAGAAAGGCTTCTGGATACTCTGTTCAGAGGTTGTATTTGAGAGCTTTGCCTGTTTCCTTAGTAGAATGACATGTTGGCTGGTTATAAAATAATATTCTTGATTATTGCTACGGGAGGTCTTTGCCAACCTGATAATTGGTAGGGATTTGCTTTTAAATCTGCTCGGGGTACCTGAAGTATTCCTTCCTTATCCTTGAAGATTAGTGGCTGAACAATAAGGGATTGATTGTATTTCATTTTCTGTCTCTTTTTCCTGAAACACAGTGCTGTCATTAAATCTGTAAATTTTTTTCTCACTTTCAAGGAATTTTTTTAATCTTTGAATTGTTTTTTATGTTAGTTGAATTTCTTACTTCAAGGATACCATATATCCTTGTTTTCGAATGTCTGACATTAGGAAACCTTTTTTCTCATTTCGTTGTGAGTTATAGTTCATCTTTGAGTTTTTATTTTATTGAATTTTTTTTCCTGCTGTTCTGTAGTTTCTATTTTTTTTCTGTATTATAGGTTGAGGGTTTTTTCAAGTGCTTTTTGTGGGGATAGCAGGGTGGGGATGGGTACAAACTAAACTGAGTTTGTTTTTTTTGTTTGTTTGTTTGTTTGTTTGTTTTTTTGAGATGGAGTCTGGCTCTGTTGCCCAGGCTGGAGTGCAGTGGTGCAATCTCGGCTTACTGCAAGCTCCGCCTCCCGGGTTCACGCCATTCTCCTGCCTCAGCCTCCCAAGTAGCTGGGACTACAGGCGCCCGCACCACGCCAGGCTAATTTTTTTGTATTTTTAGTAGAGATGGGGTTTTACCGTGTTAGCCAGGATGGTCCCGATCTCCTGACCTCATAATCCGCCCACCTTGGCCTCCCAAAGTGCTGGGATTACAGGCGTGAGCCACCGTGCCTGGCCTAAACTGAAAATTTTAAAACGTGTTTATAAGTCATTTGGAGAGGAAGGTGTACACACAGAATTTTCAAACTTTCTAAACCTTTTATACTAAGGCCTTTTGAATTATAAAATGCTGAGTTGTTGCCGACACTGGAAAATCTTGAGGGTAGGAATATACAAAAGAAGTGACAGTTAAGTTTATGTGGGTCTTGTGTTGCTGTCTTTGTTAGGTCATCCTTGACAGCTGTCATCCAATGAATAAACATTAGTTGTGAAGCATACCTCTAAAGCATGATTAAAATACAGGTATATGGAAACATCAAATGAGCAACTATAGAAAAGCAAGTATTTGCCTATAAGAACAAGTGTTTTCGGGTATCTGACATTCTTAGTTTTAGGTACCAGCAGTAGTTTTATTCTTTATTTGAAACAAAATGTTAATATCTTTAAAATAAATATTTTGTTAGTGTATGTGTCATCTTACAAAGTGAAGTCCTGAGATTTCATATAGAATTTTTAATAGATTTTTTTCCCCCATTACAGTGTTCACAATAATGTTTTGACCCAAAGTAATGGCTCCCAACAGGTAAGACAACATTAAGTTTCTAAAACACCAGATCACCGGTTAATTATGGTAACAGTAGTACTATTGATTGGATTTTCATAGTGGTGTATGTAACCTTGCACAAATTGTGTGCATTTTCTTTTCCTTTTCCCTTAAGTGGTTCAGTAATAACTTCCTGTTATTTTTTCTCTGAGATTTTGTAAATAAAACAGCTGCTGTATAACATTTTCTGTCACTGTGAATCCAAGAACATAATTTAACTGATTACTAATATTTCATTCATTAACTATCTCTGAGGTGGTATATGAAATTCAAGCATTTGTTTACATTTTATTTGTTGGCTTTGTAAATAGTACTCCATTTTAGTATTTGTTGATGAAGAGATCTGTTACCTAGGCAAAATAGATAATTTTTATAATTTGTGTCCAAAGGCTTGGGGGATGAGATCTGCTCTGCTTGTGAGTCCTTCCATTTCCTCTGCTCCTGTGCCAGTGGAGATAGAGAATCTGCCACAGAATCCTGGAACAGACCAGCATGACAGGAAATGGTTTGTTAATTCCTTAAACTAAAATAAAATATTGCCTACTTAATTGTATTCAGAATTCCAAGCTGTAATCTTAAAGTACTTTAAATATGATTGAAAGCAAATTATTCATATTTGTGAGCTGGAAAGCATGTTATTAAATAATCATATTGAGATGGGGAAAATAAGGATGTTGGTGATAAAGGGAGTACAGTTGTCTAAGTGAAGACCATCAGACAGCTGTCCTTATTATTTATTTGAAACAAAACATTAATACATTTAAAATAAATCTGCTCTTATTAGCTTGATGTGGTAGTGGTGGATGACTCTCTGTTGAAAAAGACAGTAGAATATTTTCCCAGGTCCGTAAGGAAAGTATATCCACTACATGTTATTCCAGACAACATGATGCTGCTTCAAATGTGTTTTCTTCATTAAAGACAGAGGGTAAAGTCAGAAGCGAAACATGATTAAAATCTGATAAAACATGAGATACCCTAAGGAGACTGAGAGAGAATCTGGTGACAGGAAAAGTATACTTTAATTATTTAGACTTCCAGGGTTTTTTTTAGATTAATAGTAAATATACAAGTATGGATACTTTGTGTCTTATTGGAGTTAATCACTTGAGTTTATCCTTTCCCAAATAAATATATGTGGCTTGGTGGGGGCTTCTTGGGGATTATTTGATTCAGTGGTCATGTTGAGTGTATTACCTGTTCAAGTTATTTTTCTGTTTGTGAAATGAATTTTGGTAATTCATAGGATTTTTCTCTTTTTCTTTTGCTCTTAGTTTGTGTAGTACCTGAAATCTAATGCATTTCTGTGGTGATGTCAAGGTTTTGGTCAGCTTTCTGTGCAGCCAGTTCTTCCTTCATGGTGGTGGGTCAACAGTGGTTGGTGATTATTTTCAGTCTTTGCTATGTAATTATTTTTCACTGTTATTTTGGCTTAACTAACTGCAAGGTGCCTTGCTCTTGATATTTGGGCATATTTTTACTTCAGTTCCAAATAACTTGCGATTAGTTTATAAGATTGAGTCCTCTTCTCCCCCGGCCCCATTTTCTCCTTTTTATTTTCTTTCTATATGGGTGTGTGGTGGTGATACTTTGTGTATATTTGTGTGCATCTGGGTACACACCTAAAAGCGTAAAGAGCGAGGCTTATAAATGTCAAATTTATTTTTTAAAGTCATTTTTAGAAAGTGTCTTCAATTTCTTATGGAAAACACAGCTCCTGTAAGCAGTTATGTTTTATCTCATTGATGTTACCACCAAGTTCTGTTTGCAAGGAAAAGTAGTACTGAGACTTCAGCTGTAAAAGAAGTGTCTTTTATATGTTTGCCTTTTACATTCATATGGAATGAGGGTCTAATTAGTTGGCATACTATATTACAACACTGAATCTGAGTTTTTCCATATTAGTAGGTACATATTTAAATCTGATTTTATTTGTTAGGTACTACTTGGTTTATTTGACGCATCCTTTAGAAAGAGCATTGAATTTATTAAATTTTAAGGAAAATGAAAAATTTGGAGCTGTGTGTTTTCCTTTCTTTATGTGGTTGTGCTGAGACCTCCTTTGCTGAAATAGAGTAAAGTGGTGCTCTTTATAACAAAATAAGCCTCATGTCAACAAGGGCATGGAACTGAATATAGAGCTGGCATGTTTTGGAGATAATGGACTCTTCCACCTTAATTTCAAATGTGCTCTGCATTTCATTCTTTTTTCTGCATGCTTTGATTCTCATTAATGCTTTCAAAAGAATATAAAGCAGTCCTCCTTTAGAAAGTGATAAGTGGTTAAAATTTGGAAGTGCTTCCTGTGTTTGAACAATTGGGCAGAATAATGGACCATTCTATTTCTGGCAGATAACTTTCAACCAGTTTAATCTAAACCTACTCCCTGTTCGAGTCTTCAGCATTTTTTTTGCTGGTATCTTTTAAATGACACCATTATTAGAGTGAATGATTTGGCATATCAGTAGCTTAGAATAATCAGGTATTTAAAATTTCACATTTTGAGAAACAATTCATGTATTGTAAACCCACAAATCATTTGTAAGCAACAACAGAAACAAAACAGTGTTTAGAAAATCTTGCATTGATAGGGGAGAACATAAACCTAATTTAGTTTTCTAAATTTTTAGAGACCATAACTTGAGGGTTGTGATTTTTGTGAGCTAGGTCTGGTGAACAAATTGTATTTCAGTTAAAAGAAAGATGATTTTGTTATAAAAAAGCCTTCCAAGTTTGTTTTGAAAAATTATTTTAATTTCTTTACAGTTTCCCTAAGGGATAAAGGTGAAGATTAATGTTTTGGTTGAGTTAGAAAGATAACACTTATTAAAAATGTATTTTTGCACATATTTTATATTTGGGGTGGTATTTTCCTTTGTAGTTATTTTAAATATGTGCTACCCTTTCTGCCATGTCACCAGACTTTGATTTGCTTTCTTTCTACTGGAGGACTCTGATCACTTCTAACCAAGAACTGCATGTATGCATGTTTCAGTCTTAGAATTCTATAGGCCTTTTCTATAGCACTGTGATAAAACGTGCTTAATATGCTTACTAAACTACTTCTTGGAGAAGGGTGTATCATCTCATCACATTATCTGTACCTGTTGAATTTCATTTTGAGATCTTGTGAACTTTAATTATATAAGGAGCGATGATTCTCTATTGTTAATTGGGAACATTGATGTAAAATTACATGGCCTCTGAAGGTAGATTTTTTTATTTTTAGTGCTCTGTCTGAATTTTGTTCCATGGGTTTCAGTTCTGTGAAATCTCATAATTTAAGGAAGAATTTTCACAGTTTTCCTTTTCATACATACTTTTGTCCTTATGTAGAATTCTTTCTTCAAATATTTGAAGTAAGTAGATTATGAATATTTTTTTCTTCTGATTAAAACCCCTAACAACATTTCTGCTTTTAGTGTTAGTAACAACATCAGGGACAGATACAGAGTGTCTTGCTTTCTGAGAAATTTATTCTTTAATTCACTTAACTGAGTCAGATTACTTACATGTATTTCCATATTGGTATTTTTCATTACATGTAACTTTGTGGATTTCCCCCACTTTGTTATTCTTGAATGTTACCATTGCATGGAGTAGATGTTGTTAACTACTCATAGCAGCAGTGCATGCTAGTGACATTACCTTTCACCTTTATTATCTCTTACACATCCATTTTCTCCTATTCCTATTGACTAACTGTGCTCCCCTCCCACTCCCCAACCATCCAGGCTCTCTGCTGCCAGTGACTGCTGTCAACGTGGTGGAAACCAGTGGAACACAAGGGCCTTGCCCCCACCCCAGACCGCACATAGAAACTACACTGACTTTGTTCATGAGCACAATGTGAAGAATGCAGGAATCCGTCATGATGTTCATTTTCCTGGCCAGGCAGCCATGACTGAGATATGAGTGTTGAGCCTGTTAGGCATTGGGACTCTTTGTCATGCAAGTTGATGGTATACATTATCTGGTGTTTATGGGAGAATTTATAGTGGAGTCACTAGTTGTTTAGTGCTGTTTGTAATTGAATTCTTCCATGAAAGGGGCAAGGAATCTAAGAAGCCATATGCTGTCAATGATAATGATTAATTTTTTGTATTGAAAAGAATATGTATACCATTGTGATTTTGGAAAGGTTTTCATGATTTTAGTATGTGAACACATCCCCCAGACTGTATCTAAGGAGAAAGTTTGTGTTTGTGAACAAGGTGCCCATTATTCCCCCACCACATGCCATCCAAAGAGATGGAGGTTAAAAGAATCAGACACACTAAAAACACACTGGAAGCATGTCCAGGCATGATATATCAGCCTTTTGAGATATTTATTAAAAACTTGTTCTTATACACTATTTTAATATGTCTAAAGTGACACATGCCTTAATTTAAGTGCCTAAGATTTGAATTAATGTAATTTTAAATTACAAACACTTTTACTTTTTAATAAACACAAATATTTTAACTTACCAAAAAGTTTAGAGATCACATTAATAATGTGGCTCATGTATAGAGAAATCTGAGTGGTTACTTTTGAATAGTTAACTGGTTAACCATTCAGTGGTTAACTGAATGGTTACATTACTACTGAATGGTTATATAAAATGGAAAACGTATTTACTTTGTCTTTTCATTTTACTGGCTTTTCTCTTTCATCTCATACACCTGACAGATTACCCAGGTTTGCAACAGTCTCATAATCTGATACTGTACAACCTTTAAAATAAAATTCTGAAGCCAAAACCATATGATTTTTAGATTGTATTACTATTTTTGATCCTTTTTGAACTTTAGAATTTCAAGCTCCTTAGTTTAATTAATAGAGGCATATTAGCTGGAAAAAGTCCATTTCAGATAGGAAAACATGTAAGGGAAGCATTTCTTCTGTCTTTTTTTAGTTTTCTTTTAGATTTTAGAAAAATTTTCAAACTTAAACTATGTATATAGAAATTTATAGATGTTTTGTATTTCGACGAGTTTATAATGCTTCAAGATAATGAAGCTTCATTATAAGCAGCTTAACTCATTTAATGCATCCTGCTCACATAGAGGTTGGTTTTATGTCTCAAATCCTTCCTGCCAGACAAAGATTAAGGTTTCAGAGGGCTTAATACTGGACTATTGGTTTAATACTGAGTGGTCGGTTGCAGTTTGTCCATAGAAGACCTAAATAAGCAGAACTTACTAATACTTAAAGAACAAAATTAGTAGGCAGGTTTCAATCTGAGTTCAGTATAATTATGTATAAGGGGATGGCCACTCAAAGTATTTAGCGCATCCTCTAAATAGAAATAGATCTGTATCTTAAATAGCCCGGCTCCCATCTTTATAAGCCCATCTTCGTTTAGTGAGCTTAAAAATGGCCACTAATGTATGGCCCTTATAATTGTTTTAGACTTTACTAGCTCAGATGATAATTGCTAAGTATTGTCATTGCTGATTTTTTTTCTTAAAAGAGAGCAATTTGGATCGTAACATTTTAAGTACAGAAGCTCTGGGTTCAAGAAAAGATTTCATGGTATGTATATCATTTAAAAAAGTACTGTTTCTATAGTAGAAGCCAAAGAGGCACAATGAATAACAAGCTTTCCTGGTCTTTTAGAAAGCTGTAAGGTTTGACTTCACTCACTTTAAAATTATTCTTAATCTGCAGGACAGATGCTGATATAATGCCCCATATATATCTTAGCAGATTGTAATAGAAGAGTAAGAGCTTCAGTTCATATTGAAAGTAGCCATTTCTATAGAATTTGAATTAATCAGTACTGTTACATTTAAGGGAAGATTCACATCATGGTTTTTCTTTTGTTGAAAACCTTGTTGTAAAGAATTCATTTGTGAATTCCTGATGAGAGAAACTGGATTGGATGGGTGTTAGGGATGGAGGCAGTGATAGGGGTGAGGAAAGTAAAGGGCTAAGGCTGGATGGTAGTAAAATTAAACTTACTATTTTATAAAAGTTGCCATATGCTTCAGAATTTCTTATCAAATATGGCACATACTTGTTCTTTCTACTGATATTTGCAAGATGGATATATATGTTGTTTCCAGAGCTATCAGGTATTTATAAGTAGCTCAATCTAAATTAAATAAATTGTCACCAACCTATTTACACTCTGCATTTTATTATGCCTAAAGGGTCAGTGATGATAAATTTGGAATTAGAAAAGTAATACCCTCCAGAAGCGCCTTACTGGGTCACCGTCCTTTTGATCAAAGGGTGTCAGCAGCACAGAACTTAAGTATTATGTCATTTAATTTATAGTGCTTTGGCTAATTTTATTTAACATAATTAATTTTAACATCCTGAATTAGGTTGGTTTTATTTTGACTGTTTTTACAGTCAAGGAAACTTGTAGAACCACAGCAAAGCTAGTGACCTTCACACTTTCATGCATGAACATAAATGAGCTCATAAGATCATTGTCTTTTTGTTGAATTTCAAAGGCATTTACCTATCTTGGGGTGAGACCTAATGTTTCTGACCTTGATAGGATAATCATAGATAATATACTTTTAAATGAGTTTGCAGAGAAAAATAAATTTTATTTGTGCTGCTATGTGTATAATATGTCTATTTTGAAAAGCACCTAGTATACAAACATTAATATTGTAATACCAGTATAATTCAAATCATCTTTTTTTTGGAGGGGAGTTTATTTAAAGTGTTGGACAAAAAAATGTTATTTGTAACACTTGGTTGGGTCTTTTTTTTTTTTAATTTCTTTTTGTTGTTGTTCACTGTTCAAGAGGTACATCACCAAGTTGGATCTTTTTATTCACCAATGTAAACTGAACAAGTTCGACGATGGTTGTCCCCTATTAGTGCATCATGCCCCAATGGTGGGAGCTATAGTTGTTTGAGCCATGGTACTGTCTTTGGTCAGGGCACATTCTTCATTTCTAAACCATAGTTCATTGCTTTGAGAGGCTGTTATTTTAGTGTTAGTCTTTGAATATTGGTTTGAAAATAATACAGTTACTATTTTTTATGGTTGATATTAGGACCATTATTTGTTTTGCTAAAACAAAATCATCTTGTTTCAATAACATTTTATCTCTTTCCCACCACATACTTCCTTCCTGAATTTTAATATGTATTATACCACATCATCAGTTATATTCTTGCTTTCCAGGATTGTTGTGAATGCTTGCATGTGAGATGCTTTTACATAAGGGCTAGGATTTGGAGATACTTCTGTGGTGGGGAAACAGCTTTCTTTCCTTCCTTCTTCATGCCTGCCTCTTCTCCTGCCCGCATGTATAAAATGTGATTTGTCAGCTCCTTTCTAGATATTATGAATCATGTGAATTTAGATATGGTAGTCTTCCTCTACCCCCCCCCTTTTGCAGAACATAAAAATTTCTCATCCTCTGTTCATAAAAATGTTTACTTTAGTCACATGAAAACATTGTGAGATGGAATCTTGTTCCATTAACATTAGCCTTGGCGGTGTAGAAATTAGGACATGAAGCATGTCACTTTCAGTGTAAAATATGTCAAGGAGCTTAATTTCTTTCATCAATTCTGGACAATTGCTAATGTAGTAATACACTTTAGTTGCTTTGAGCACCTTGGGCTGGTGAGAAGGGACATACATAGTATCTTTGTTAAAGAATGAGTGACAAGAAGAGAAAATTTTTTAAAAATTGGTGAAAGGAAAATAACTTTGGCTTTTTTATTGATATTTTTATACTGAAGTAGAAAAACAATTGTTCCTGTTCTTCCTGAAGGAATTGTTCTCACATTTTTTTTATTATTAGATAATTACCTAAGCTTTTGTGTTACAAGCTGTGGCCTCAGTAGAGATGGTGGTGCTTGAGTGAACGTTTTACATTTTGTTCCTGACAGCTGGCCAGCATTGTGTTTATATTGGCATGGAAAAGAGATACCTGACTCAGAGAACAATGTTTTCCAAGGATTGTGACTAAAGACTTCCTTAATGGTGTAATAATGTACCTCCTCATAAAAACAGGTTCAACAGCTGTAGCTAATTTTTTGTTGTTGAAGGAAGTTTCATTTTTGTTCTGTTTTTAACTACTCGTAATAAAGAATTGAGATCCAGTGTTTAAGATTTGTAAGAAATTGCAGATTCCGTAATGAAGCTCACATCTACAAACATGACTAATTATTGATAATAATAAATGCAAAATATTTTGAATTATTAGGAGTAGAGTTAAAAGAATGAAAAATAAGAGGCTATGATAATAGGAGGATGATTGCTGGCTTGATTTACCTTGTGAAACTAGTTAGAGGAGTATTCAGATAAATTGTGGAAAACATTAGAGGATGCAAAATACCATTGGAATTCATACCCATTAATAGAGAAGAATTTCTTATTACAAAACTATATTTGTAGCCCCGCCAATAGCTTCAGGAATTATTTAATTATAAACTCTGTAGAAGTTTGGAGATAAGACCTGTGTTTAATAACTTGCATTAAATCTTTCTGGGGACGTCATCAGCAAAACTCTTGGATAATTAGAAAAACCTGGGAAGATTTGGGTTCTCTGGAATATCCAAGTTATCACTTTGAAATTTCACAATCATGTTGGAGTAATAACATTAAAATATTTGAGTAGTAAAGGCATTGAGTATCAGTGTGAGTCATCCACATTTGGTAAGGAGGTCTGGGGCATTTGTTGCAGTGAGAGAGTTCAGGAGTCTTGTATTGATATCTCTTTTTTTGATTCATCTCATTTGTTGAATACCTACCAGAGTACCTCATTGGGTCTTCTTTATACACAGCCGCTTGTAATTTTACCTTTCCATATACTCTTGAATTTCTTGGCCTTCTCCCTGTTGTATGCATCTGGTAAAATCCAACTCTGTACACTCTACATATAAATGGTGAATGCGAAATACACACAAATTGTTGAATGGTCTTTCAATTTTGACCACTAAACTCAAGTGAGCCTTCAATGCTCCCTGATATCATATTATATTTCCTTAATCTATTTGTTCTCCTACAATGCTGGGCTGACTTTCTCCTCTTTCAAACCACTTCCTCTCTTCCTACTCTTTGTTCTCAGCTGATGACCTTGCTTCCTACTTTATTGAAAACATAAGCAATTAGAAGAGGTCTTCTCTATACTCCCACCATTTTATCAATGAACTTACTTGCATTTGGGAATATGTTCCTTGCTTTCTCTGCTGTTAGCTAGGTGAGCCATCCATATTCTATTTAAGGCCCAGGTCCTCACGAGTCACTTAGATCCTCACCCCAAGTTACTCAGGACCTTCATTTGAGCAGTCCTCCCTTCTGTTCTACTGCATCAGTTTTCCCTTTCTGCTGGAATAATCTCATCAGAACAAAAACTTCCTAAGATAGCTCACATCATTTAAAAAAGAACTGTCCCTTCAATCTACCTCTTTTGGCTATTCCTCCATTTTTTTGTCTCACTGGTAGCAAAACTCTTTGCGTTGTAAGAATTGTCTATGCTTGCTATCTCTTCTTTCTCGGAATCTCTTGAACCCATTCTAATCAAACATTGTCCCTGACACAAAGCACTGGGTATGATTGTGCAGGTTGCACACTATACAGGAGTGCCACATTTAAGAGAATGATGTTCACATAACTTATGGCAGTGATTTTCCAGCAGATGGCACCAAGTGTCTTGTTGCAAAAAGATTAGTGTATTTGACAATTTTACAAGAGATGGAAGTGTCTTTTAAGAGAAGCATTGTTTTAATCCATATAAAGGCTCTGCCTTGGGCTAATAGTGTTATGCTACTACTCCACCAAAATAGCTTTATTAGGTCACAAATGACCTCCATATTTCTAATCCCACAGTCCATCTTATAGTCAGCTTAAATAGCACTCATAACAGTCGCTCACTTCTTCATGAAATTGTCATCACCTAGCTTAGAGATGCCACTGTTTTTTATTGTCTTCTAACCTCCCTTTAACAAGCCATCGTCTTCTAACAAGCCATGGTTTTTAATACCCTTTGCTAATTCCTACTTATCTCTCCAGCCCCAACCTCTGTTTAAGGAACTTTTCTATAACAATTCGTTCCCTTTGTAATATCATCCAGCATTACGGTTTTAAATGCTATCCATGCACACTGGCAATTTCCGAGTTTATATCATCAACCTGGACTTTTAAATTTCCAGACTTATATATCCAACTGCCTATTTGACATCTCTACTTAGGCATCTAATATAGGTGGAAATTCCCACACCCCTCCTGCCCTACCTTCCCCTAATTTTTTTTTTTTTTTGAGGCAGAGTCTCGCTCTGTTGCCGAGGCTGGAGTGCAATGACACAATCTCTGCTTACTCCTGCCTCTGCCTCCTGGGTTTCGGCAATTCTTCAGCCTCAGCCTCCCGAGTAGCTGGGACTACTGGAGTGTGCCACCATGCCCAGCTAATTTTTGTATTTTTAGTAGAAACGGTGTTTCACCATGTTGGCCAGGCTGGTCTTGAACTCCTGACCTCAAGTGATCCGCCCACCTTGGCCTCCCAAAGTGCTGGGATTACAGGTGTGAGCCACCGCACCCGGCCCCCATTGTTAACATTCCACATACATTCCATAACTTGTACCAATGTTAATTTCTTAGGTTTTGTTTCTTAGTTTTGACAAAACATTGTCAAAACCTAAGAAGAAACAAACAAAATTGGACCTTACTCAGGTTTCACTGTCTTTCCACACATTTTCCAGGATCTGACCCAAGATCCCATGTTACATTTAGTCCCCTTCAGTCTGTGACAGCCATTCCATGTCTTTCATGGTTAGCCAGATGTCCTGTGGAATGTTCCTTGATTTGCGTTTGTGTGGTATTTTCACATGATTAGTTTGAGGCCATGGATTTGAGAGAAAATACTGCAGAGGTGATGATATTGGGCATCCCGAATTTAGTATGTTCAAAATTGGACAACGTATATCTCCTGACCCCTGCAGTTTTTCCCATCTGTGTGGTTTTTGTAGCTTCGTAAGTGGCAGTTCTCTCTTTCGTGTTGCTAAGCGCGTCTTGGGCTCTACTCTAGACCTACTGAATCAGAAACACTGGAGGTGAGGTCCAACAATCTGTTCCACATGCCCTCCTGGAGATTCTGATGCATACTGAAGTTTGAGAAGCACTGACTTAGACCAGTGTACCTTATAGTCATCTTGACTCCTCTTTGTCTCATACTCCAGATGTCTTTCAGAATCAGCAAATTCTGTCAGTTCTGTCTTGAAAATGTATCCAGGTCTACTGCTTGTTACCATCTTTACTGCTCCCATCCTGTTTCCATTTTTTGTCAGCCCCGCCCTCTTTTTTTTTTTTTTTTGAGATGGAGTCTCGCTCTATCGCCCAGGCTGGAGTTCAGTGGCACCACCTCAGCTCACTGCAAGCTCTGCCTCCCGGGTTCACGCCATTCTTCTGCCTCAGCCTCCTGATTAGCTGGGACTACAGGTGCCCGCCACCACGCCCGGCTAATTTTTTGTATTTTTAGTAGAGATGGGGTTTCATCGTATTAGCCAGGATGGTCTTGATCTCCTGATCTCGTGATCCGCCCGCCTCGGCCTCCCAAAGTGCTGGGATTACAGGCGTGAGTCACCGCACCCGGCCAGCCCTGCCCTCTTACCTGGCCTCCTGGCCATTGCCCTTGCTCCTCTGCTGTCTGGTACTCCTTTCAGCAGCTGTAGTGATAACAGCAGATCAAGCTTACACCTTCCAGTGTCCTTGTCTCAGAGTAAAACCTCAGATCCTCACATTGATAGAAACATGCTTTTCCCTCCCCTTATCTTCTATCAATCCTGACCTTGCTTACATCCCATCTTCTTATACTTGCTCAAACATACCAAGCATGTTCTCTCAGGGTCTTTGTACTTTTACTGCTTCCTGAATATTCCTCCCTTGAATCTCTTATGGTTCATTCAGGCACCATCAGGTTTCTTATTGGAGAAGCCTTTCCTGACCACTCTGAAATAATCATGTTCCCCACCCCCTGCCCAGTCTTATTTTTATTTCCTGTCTGCCTTACCCTGCTTTATTTTTTCTCACTCCTTTCATCTTAGTATGTGTTTGTCATCTCTACACAGACAGTCTTTTAGGATGATTCTTAGGATTTTTCAACTTTATGATGGGTTTATCAGAGCGCCAAGTGCGTTTTTGACTTATGATGGGTTTCTCAAGACATAACCCTATTGGGTAAGTCAGAGTATCTGTGTTTTTCAACAGAATGTATGCTTCATTAAGGGAGAGCATTTATTTTGTTTCCTTCTGTATCCTCAGACACTCCATATATTGTATTTGATTGAATGAATGAATACCAAGCATGGCTTGGCACACCTAATGTTGCAGAAATAGTCAAAATACTGTTCTTGGCTTCAAGAAATTTATACTCAAACTGTGGAGATAAACAGTTCTACAAACAACTGATAAAGTGCTAAATCTAGCAAGCAAGAAGAGTAGAAGTGGTTGAAGTTAAGAAATCTTGGCATTTGCATCAGGTTTCCAGTGAAACAGAATCAGGAGCTTTGAATGAATAAATCATTACAGGCCCAGAGACCTATAGGAAAAGAAAATTCTAAAGTAGCTAAGTGCAAGGTGTAGTCCAGGAATGATAAATCAGGTTTGAGTAAAGAGTATAGAATTTATGGGAAGGTGTAGTGATAATGATAGCTAATACTTGAGTGCTTCTGTGCCAGACATTGTTCTGGAGGTACAGCCGTAAGTATTTACTCTAGCAAAGCATCTTCATTTAATCCTTATGAGGATCTGTAAGGTAGTCAGGCTAGTGAAGAAACAAAGGCACAGAACAATGAGGCTGGGCTTCAAACTCAGACAGCTTAGACCTAGAACCCAGCCTTGGCTACTGCACTGCCTCCATAACTCTGTTAAAGTCGTTGGGGTCCAGATTGTAGAGAGTAAAAAGCAATGTAATAATAATTCTATTTTAGGAGGCAATGTGAAGAATGAATTCCAATTGGTGGAAGACTGGATTATATTATAAAAATATGCTGCCTCTATTCTAGTTGTTAAAGAATCAGGTCAGTTTTCATGTACTGTTACTAGAGGATATCAGTGACACGCTGTTGACTTTAAAACTTGAGTTGTTAAGTGTCTGAGGTTTGTTCCCATTTTTAAAAGCAACCAAATCATGTATATATTAGGAAGTGCACACACACAAGAACCTAGATGGTTACGTAAATAGGCTTTCAGAGAATGGGGGTGAAGGCAACATTGCTTTTCTTAGCTATCCTTCACAACTATAACAATAAATTACTCCAAAGTATGGAAGAAGACAAGAAAAACTGCTTCAGTTTACACAGGTAAGTGTCCATGAAAAGTAAGGAAATGGGTAGAAGAAAGAATGTCTTTACATATTTATATATTCTTGAGAGATGGATATGAACTAAGACATTACCAAAGCCACAGATTAAAAATACTATGTATAACTACATTTAAACATTTTAAGTGTATAATTCAGTAGGTTTAGTGTATTCACAAAGATGTACAACCATCACCACTATTTAATTCCATAACATTTTTATCCCCAAAAGAAACCTCTTTCCTATTAGCAGTTACTAGCCCCTGGCAAATACTAATTTACTTTGTTTCTATAGATTTGCCCATTCTGGAAATTTCCTAAAAGTAGAATCATATAACGAGTGTTCTTTTATGTCTGATTTTCACTTAGTATAGGATTTTCAAGGTGCATCTGTTTTAGCATGTATCAGTACTTGATTCCTTTTAATGGCTTAATAATATTCCCTTGTATGATGCCCAATGTTTTATTTATCCATTGTCAGTTGATAGATATTTGAGTTTCTGCTTTTTGTGAATAATGCTATGAACATTCATGTGTAGGTTTTTGTATGAACGTGTTCTCAGTTGTCATGGTTATAGCCATAGGAGTGAAATTATTGGATCATATAGTAACTCTATTTTTGACCTGTTGAGGAACTGCGAAATTGTTTTTCAGAGTGGCCACACCGTGTGGGTTCCAGTTTTTCCACATCTTCACCAACACCTACTATTACCTGTCTTTTTTATTATAGCCATCCTACTTGTGAAGTAGTGTATTGTGAAGCTGGATGATGTTGGTGTATTTTGATCTGCTTATTGACTTTTTGCTTATCTTCTTTAGAGAAGTATCTACAGACAGTATCCAACTTAATGGCTTGACTTAAGATTTTTCAACTTATGGTGTGAAACTGTTGTAATTTTGACATAATGTTAAAATTTGAATTTTGATCTTTTCCTAGGCTGTAATATGTGATACATAAGATATTGAACACTTTGTTTAAAAATGGGCTTTGTGTTAGATGATTTTGTCACACTGCAGGCTGATGTAAGTGTTCTGAGCACGATTAATGTAGGCTCGGGTAAGCTCTAACATTCTGTAGATTTGCTGTGTTAAGTGCATCTTCCGTTTACAACATTATCAGGATGTGACCCCATCGTCAGTTGAAGAGCACCTGTATTTCATTTTTTTGCCCATTTAAAATTTTTGATTATTTGTCCTTTTATTATTGAGTTGTGAGAGTGCTTTATATATTTAAAATAGAAGTCCATTATCAGATACATACTTTTGAAAACTTTTTTATTCTGTGCATTATGGTCTGTTTTGGAGAATGCTCCATTTGTACTTGAGATGAGTGTATATTCTGTTAGTGGAGCATTCTGTATATGCCTGTTCAGTCTTTGATTTATAATATTGTTCATCTTCTATTTATTTATTGATCAGAAGATAAACCTATCTAGTTTTTCTGCTCATAAAGTGAAAGAACTATTGTTGTCTGTCTCTAAACTTCTGATTTAGCTTTATGTATTTGAGGACTCTGGTTTTAGTTACGTGTATGTTTATAATTGTAATATTTTCTTGATGATTTTCCTTTTGTCATTATAAAATGTCCTTCTTTGCTTTAGCAAGAATTTTTATCTTATAGTATCTTTTACTTGATAGTCGTGTAGCCACTTCATCCGTTTTTTCGTTAGTGTTTGGGTAGTATACTTTTTTCCTTTTTATTTCAGTCTTTTTGTGTGTTAGAATCTAAAGTGTATCCCTTGTAGACAGCATACAGTTGGATCATGTTTTTTAATTCATTTTGCCAATCTCTATCTTTTAATTGGACAGTTTAACATTTACATTTAATATAATTACTGATAAGGAAGGACTTATGCCATTTCATTTGTTTTTGTATGTCATGTCTTTTTTTGTTTCTCACTTCCTCCATTCCTGCCTTTTGTGTTAAGTAGCTATGTTCTGGTGTACCATTTCCATTCTTTTTTCTTTCTCTTACTTTTTTATTTATTTATTTTTTGAGATGGAGTCTCACTCTGTCACCCAACCTGGAGTGCAGTGGCGCAGTCTCGGCTCATTGCAACCTCTGCCTCCCAGGTTCAAGCGATTCTCCTGCCTCAGCGTTCTGAGTAGCTGAGATTACAGGTGCCTGCCACCGTGCCCGGCTAATTTTTAAAAAATTTTTAGTAGAGATGGGGTTTCACCACATTGGTCAGGCTGGTCTTGAACTCCTGACCTCGTAATCCACCCGCCTCGGCCTCCCAAAGTGCTGGGATTACAGACATGAGCCATCGCACCTGGCCCTCTCTTACTATATTAAAACATTGTTTTCTTAGTGGTTACCCTGGGGATTACAATTAACATTTTATGTTATATTGTGATCTGATGTTATGTGATATGTTATTTTTGAGACAAGAGTCTTGCACTGTCACCGAGGCTGGAGTGCAGTGGCATAATCTCTACTCACTGCAACCTCTGCCTCCCAGGTTCAAGCAATTCTCATACCTCATCCTCCTAAGTAGCTGGGATTATAGGAATGCACCACCACACTCAGCTAATTTTTTGTATTTTTAGTAGAGACAGTATTTTGCCATGTTAGTCATGCTGGTCTTGAACTTCTGGCCTCGAGTGACCTGCCTGCCTCAGTCTCCCAAAGTGCTGGGATTAAAGGTATGAGCCATACTGCCCAGCCTACAATTAACATTTTAATTTAAAACAATCTAGTTTGGATTAATACCAATTTAATGTCAGTAGTGCATGTAAACTTTGCTTCTATAGAGCTTTGTCTCCCACTTCGTGCTGTTTTTCTCATACAAAATATGTCTCTGTGTCTTGTATGCCCATCAACATAGATTTAAAATTTAGAAGGAGCATTTTTCCAGTATTCCCATCATTTCATCTAGCTTTCACAGTGATTCTGCAGTGTGCTTTCCTTTTCCTATATGATTGAAGGAGGTAATTCAGTCTTCCGCACCGATCTGGTTCTTTCCCTCAAATTTAGGAAAATTAGGGAAAGCCTTATACTGGAAACTTAAAAATGAAGAAAACAATGTTTCTTGCCAAAAGAAGGACAATTTTCTTAAAAGTAATGATGAATGGTTTTTTGTTTTGTTTTGTTTTTTGAGGTAGGGTCTTGCTCGCTCTTGCAGTCTGGAGTGCAGTGGTTTGATCATGGCTCACTGCAGCCTCAATCTCCTAGGCTCAAGTAATCTTCTCACTTCAGCCTCCCAAGTAGCTAGGACTATAGGCCCATGCTACCACACCTGGCTAATGTTTTTTTTTTTTTATTTTTTGTAAGATACAGTCTCCTATGTTGCTCAGCTAGTCTTGAACTCCTGAGCTCAAGTGATCCTCCCACCTCTGCTTCTCCAAGTGTTGGGATTATAGGCATGAGCCACTACGTCTGGCCTAAATGTAATAAGTCTTTATGCTACTACTGAAAAAAGAATGAATGTCAAAATAGACTAGTGTATTTGTGAAAATGTACCAACTGGGAATTTGCATAATATAATAAAAATCCAAAAAGATTTTTCCCTTTAAAGCTTCTACTAGAAAAGAATAAAAACATCTTGGATGTTACCCTTGAAAATATTTTTCATTTGCACTTAATTTTAAAAATTTATCATGAAATAAATACATATATTATATAGAGAAAAGTTTATAAAACATACAGTTCCAGTTTGAGTATCTTTCTTCAGGTTAAGAAATAGAAATTACCACTTCTTTAGAAGTTCTTCTGGTCTCTTAATCCAAATTCATGCCAACACTCTTAACTCCAAGTGAGTTCCCAGGGTTCACTGCCTTCCCCAATTCTTTATTCCTAGCTCCCTTCTTCCCTGCAAGAAACCTGGCTTCTATTTGGATAATATGTGCTAAACAGTTTCAGAATTGCTATACCCATGCCACTGTCAACAACAAATCTAAGTGACGTTAGTATTTCTTCATGGTTCTCCTTTTTAGACTGAGAGTATATAGTTGAAGTATTGCACTTAAAATTTACTTGGATTCGTTCCCTTTCCCCCTCAGTGTGATTATGGTATTTATTTGGTTGTAGATGAATTTTAATTTTTCTAGATATTGCCTGACTCTCCTTCACTGAGGATTCTACATTCGACTAACAGAGTAGGAGAGTGCTCATACCTCTCATAGCATCACCAACAAAGGATCAAGAAAGACTGGGATTTTTGCCAATCTGAAAAACAAGACATGGTATCTTAAGTGTTTTTTTTTCCTTAGAGCTTTATTGAGGTACACTTGATGCAATAAAGTGCATCTGTTTAAAGTGTTTTGAATTTGGACACACACCCATGAAACCAACACCATACTCAAGATTCATGATGAATATTTTCGATGTAGTTTTCATTGAAATCCCTCTCAGTAGTATATTTGTATGTTTAGGAGCCATTTGCGTTTTTTCCATAAATTGGTTGTTCTTATCTATAGTCCCCCTGCCCCCTCCCCATTTTTTTTTTTTTTTTTTTTTTTTTGAGACGGAGTCTTGCTCTGTCGCCCAGGCTGGAGTGCAGTGGCCGGATCTCAGCTCACTGCAAGCTCCGCCTCCCGGGTTCCCGCCATTCTCCTGCCTCAGCCTCCCGAGTAGCTGGGACTACAGGCGCCCACAACCGCGCCCGGCTAATTTTTTGTATTTTTAGTAGAGACGAGGTTTCACCGTGGTCTCTATCTCCTGACCTTGTGATCCGCCCGCCTCGGCCTCCCAAAGTGCTGGGATTACAGGCGTGAGCCACCGCGCCCGGCTACCTCCCCATTTTTAAACAAGGCTGTTGGCCTTTGTCTTCTCTATTTTTAAGAAGCGTTTTTATGGGTAATTGGGATATTAACTCTCTGTATTTAAGCTGCAAAAATATGTTTTCAGTTTTTCACTTTTTACTTTGCTGTTAGTACTTTTGCTATGCAAAAGTTCTAAAAGTTTTTATATAAGTAGATTGATCCATTTGTTTCTTTAATAGCTTCTGGAATTTAATAGAGTTTTCCTCACTGCTACATTTTAGAGGAATTCAGCTATCCTTGCCTCCAGCACTGTATGGGTTAATTTTCTTACATTTGAATCTCAGACCCATTTTGAATCTTTAAGATAGGAGTAATGAAATCTAATTTTGTTATTTTCCAGATGGCTTTCCAATTATGTCAACCCCACTTTTCAAGAAATTCATCGTGATGCTGAGGCAACTGTGTGTCCACATAGAAAAGAATAAAATTGTTCCCCCGTCTCAGACCTACGTTTGTTTATTTATTTATTCATTCATTCATTCATTCATTCTTTAACTTTTATTTTAAGTTCAGGGGTACATGTGCAGGATGTGCAGCTTTGTTTATATAAGTAAACGTGTGCCATGGTGTTTTGCTGCCCAGATCATCCCGTCACCTGGGTATTAAGCCCAGCATCCATTAGCTATTCTTCCTGATGCTTTCCCTCCCCGACACCCCCGACAGGCCCCAGTGTGTGTTGTTCCCCTTCCCTTGTGTACATGTGTTTGCATCATTCAACTCCCACTTATAAGTGAGAACGTTTGCTTTTCTGTTCCTACATTAGTTTAATGGCTTCCAGTTCTATCCATGTCCCTGCAAAGGACATGATCTCATTCCTTTTTATGACTGCATAGTATTCCATGGTGTAAATGTACAACATTTTCTTTATCCAGTCTGTCATTTATGGGCATTTAGGTTGATTCCATGTCTTAGGTGCATAGTGCTGCGATGGACATATGCATGCATGTATTTCTGCAATGGAAAGATACTCTTTTGGGTATATGCCCAGTAATGGGGTTGGTGGGTCAAATGGTATTTCTGCCTCTAGGTCTTTGAGGAATTGCCACACTGTCTTCCACAATGCCTGAACTAATTTACGTTCCCACCAATGGTGTAAAACATTCCTTTTTCTCCCCAACCTCACCAGCATCTGTTGTTTTTTGACTTTTTAATAATAGCCTCTCTCCCTGGTGTGAGATGGTATCTCATTGTGGTTTTGATTTGCATTTCTCTAATGATCAGTGATGTTGAGTTTTTTTTATGTTTGTTGGCCACATGTATGTCTTTTGAGAAGTGTCTGTTCATGTCCTTTGCCCACTTTTTAATTTTTTTTTTCTTATAAACTTGTTTAAGTTCCTTATAGTCTCTGGATATTGCCTTTGTCAGATGGATAGACTGCAGAAATCTTCTCCCATTCTGTAAGTTGTCTGCTCATTCTGCTGACTGTTGTTGTTGTTGTATAGAAGCTCTCTAATTAGATCCCATTTGTCAATTTTTGCTTTTGTTGCAGTTGCTTTTGGCATTTTCATCATGAAATCTTTGCCCATGCCTACGTCCTGAATGGTATTGCCTAGATTTTCTTCTAGGGTTTTTATAGTTTTGGGTTTTACATTTGAGTCTTTAATCCGTCTTGAGTTAATTTTTGTATATGGTATAAGGAAAGGTACAGTTTCAGTTTTCTGCTATAGCTAGCCAGTTATCCCAGCACCATTTATGAAATACGGAGTCTTTTTTTAATTTTTGAACACATGCCAAAGATTTATTTGGTTAATTAAGGCGAGAAGCAGCAAGATGGTGTAACCAATCCAAAGGAGAATTTGAAAACACACATAAATATAGGTGATCAGAAAAACCTGCAATGAATTTACAAAGAGATGAAAACAACTCAGCATCCACAATAGCATAATCAAATACATGTGTATTTGAGACAATTAGTTTGCATTTCTGTGGGCAAAATCACTTGCATGATTTTCAGCTCAACATAATTTACATAATAAATTATATTAAGCTCAAAGACAATAAAAAGCTGAGAAAACTCAGAAGAGTATGCTAGATGAGTACGCATTTTTTAATTTTAAAATCTTTCATAATTTTTCCTTTAGGATTCCATCTACAGTGACTATTTGACCAGTTTAGAGTATAAATAAATAAGCTCCACTGGGTTTATTATAACCTCTCATCTTGGATTTTTGAGGAAAAGAAAAACTTCAATTATCTGAGGTGAATATGATAAAAATATGTGGCAGGGTGCCAGGTCCAGTGGCTCACACCTGTAATCCCAGCACTTTGGGAGGCTGAGACGGGTGGATCACCTGAGGTCAGCAGTTCGAGACCAGCCTGGCCAACATGGTGAAACCCCATCTCTACTGAAAATATAAATAAAATTAGCCAGGTGTGGTGGCACGTGCCTGTAGTCCCAGCTACATAGGAGGCTGAGGCAGGAGAATCACTTAGGAGGTGGAGGTTGCAGTGAGCTGAGATCACGCCACTGCACTCCAGCCTGGGTGACAGAGCGACACTCCATCTCCAAAAAAAAGAAAGAGAGAGAGAGAGAGAAAGAAAGAAAATATGTGAGCAAGTAGAAGCAGTTACCAAAAGTTTTCTAAAATGGAACATACACCCTCGGATTGTTTAATTCTAATCACAATTGATGTGGACATAGACATGTAAACAGGTGCTTTAAAAAAAAAAACTCATTAATAAAACTAGTATAAAGAAAGAAAGAAGGTGACCATCTACGCTGTGACACCTGGAAACGCAAAAAATCCCAAAAAGGTCTTCGTATGGTATTGTTTGGGGTTAAAGATTAAAAAAATAAGGGGATCAAGGACTGTAAGTTTTGAAAAACTGCAAGTGGAGATGGGAAAGAAACTTCCAACTTTTTCTTCTTATTGCTCCTTCAATTAAAATTATTTTAGGCCAGGCGCAGTGGCTTACGCCTGCAATCCCAGCACCCTGGGAGGCCGAGACGGGCGGCTCACCTGAAGTCAGGAGCTCGAGACCAGCCCGGCCAACATGACAAAACCCCATCTCCACTAAAAATACAAAAAATTAGCCGGAAGTGGTGGCTGGCACCTGCAATCCCAGCCACTTGGGAGGATGAGGCAGGAGAATCGACCAAACCTGGGAGGCAGAGGCCACAGTGAGCCAAGATTGTGCCACTGCACTCCAGCCTGGACAATAAGAGCAAAACTCCATCGAAAATAAAACTCCGTCTAAAACATCTGTCCAATTGAAATGGTAAAGCCATTGAAAGGACTCTACTATGGTCTAAAAGTTTGTGCTGCACCCTTTCCCTCCAAAATTTATATGTATATATATATTTTTTATTATACTTTTAAGTTCTGGGGTACATGTGCACAACATGCAGGTTTGATACGTAGGTATACGTGTGCCATGTTGGTTTGCTGCACCCATCAACTCATCATTTACATTAGGTATTTCTCCTAATGCTGTCCCTCCCCCAGCCCCCCACCCCCGCAACGGGTCCCGGTGTGTGATGTTCCCTGCCTTGTGTCCAGGTGTCTTCATTGTTCAATTCCCATCTGTGAGTAAGAACATGCAATGTTTGGTTTTCTGCCCTTGTGATAGTTTGCTGAGAATGATAGTTTCCAGCTTCATCCATGTCCCTGCAAAGGACATGAACTCATCCTTTTTTATGGTGGCTTAGTATTCCATGGTGTATATGTGCCACCTTTTCTTAATCCAGTCTGTTGTTGATGGACATTTGGGTTAGTTCTAAGTCTTCGCTATTGTGAATAGGGCTGCAATATACGTGTGCATGTATCTTTATGGTAGCATGATTTATAATCCTTTGGGTATGTACCCAGTAATGGGATCTCTGGGTCAAATGGTGTTTCTAGTTCTAGATCCTTGAGGAATCGCCACACTGTCTTCCACAATGGTTGAGCTTATTTACACTCCCACCAACAGTGTAAAAGCGTTCCTATTTCTGCACATCCTCTCCAGCATCTGTTGTTTCCTGACTTTTTAATGATTGCTATTCTAACTGGCGTGAGATGGTATCTCATTGTGGTTTTGATTTGCATTTCTCTGATGACCAGTGATGATGAGCATTTTTTCACGTGTCTGTTGGCTGCATAAATGTCTTGTTTTGAGAAGTGTCTGTTCATATCCTTTGCCCACTTTTTGATGGGGTTGTTTGCTTTTTTCTTGTAAATTTGTTCTTTGTAGATTCTGGATATTAGCCTTTTGTCAGATGGGTAGATTGCAAAAATTTTCTCCCATTGTGTAGGTTGCCTGTTCACTCTGATGGTAGTGTCTTTTGCCATGCAGAAGCTCTTTTGTTTAATTAGGTCGCATTTGTCTGTTTTGGCTTTTGTTGCCATTGGTTTTGGTGTTTTAGTCATGAAGTCCTTTCCCATGCCTATGTCCTGAATGGTATTGCCTAGATTTTCTTCTAGAGTTTTTATGGTTTTAGGTCTAATATTTAAGTCTTTAATCCATCTTGAATTACATTTTGTATAAGGTGTAAGAAGGGATCCAGTTTCAGCTTTCTACATATGGCTAGCCAGTTTTCCCAGCACCATTTATTAAATAGGGAATCCTTTCCTCATTTCTTGTTTTTGTCAGGTTTGTCAAAGATCAGATGTGTTTATGCGTGGTGTTATTTCTGAGGCCTCTGTTCTGTTGCATTGGTCTATATATCTGTTTTGGAACCAGTACCATGCTGTTTTGGTTACTGTAGCCTTGTAGTATAGTTTGAAGTCAGGTAGCGTGATGCCTCCAGCTTTGTTCTTTTTGTTTAGGATTGTCTTGGCAATGTGGGCTCTTTTTTGGTTCCATATGAACTTTAAAGTAGTTTTTTTCCAATTCTGTGAAGAAAGTCATTGGTAGCTTGACAGGGATGGCATTGGGCAGTATGGCCATTTTCATGATATTGATTCTTCCTATCCATGAGCATGGAATGTTCTTCCATTTGTTTGTGTCCTCTTTTATTTCATTGAGCAGTGGTTTGTAGTTCTCCTTGAAGAGGTCCTTCACATCCCTTTTAAGTTGGATTCCCAGGTATTTTATTCTCTTTGTAGCAATTGTGAATGGGAGTTCACTCATTTGTCTCTCTGTCTGTTATTGGTGTATAGGAATGCTTGTGATATTTGCACATTGATTTTGTATCCTGAGACTTTGCTGAAGTCTGTTATTGGTGTACAGGAATGCTCGTGATATTTGCACATTGATTTTGTATCCTGAGACTTTGCTGAAGTTGCTTATCAGCTTAAGGAGATTTTGGGCTGAGACGATGGGGTTTTCTAAATATACAATCATGTCATCTGCAAACAGGAACAATTTGACTCCTCTTTTCCTAATTGAATACCTTTCTTTCTTTCTCTTGCCTGATTGCCCTGGCCAGAACTTCCAGCACTATGTTGAACAGGAGTGATGAGAGAGGGCATCCCTTTCTTGTGCTGGTTTTCAAAGGGAATGCTTCCAGTTTTTACCCATTTAGTATGATACTGGCTGTGGGTTTGTTATAAATAGCTCTTATTATTTTGAGATACGTTCTATCAATACCTAGTATATTGAGAGTTGTTAGCATGAAGAGCTGTTGAATTTTATCGAAGGCCTTTTCTGCATCAATTTCAGAGCCTGTTATTGGTCTATTCAGAGATTCAGCTTCTTCCTGCTATAGTCTTGGGAGGGTGTATGTGTCCAGGAATTTATCCGTTTCTTCTGGATTTTCTAGTTTATTTGTGTAGAGGTGTTTATAGTATTCTCTGATGGTAATTTGTATGTCTGTAGGATCGGTGGCAATATCCCCTTTATCTTTTTTTTTTTTTTTGAGACAGGGTCTTGCTCTATCGCCCAGGCAATGGCCTAATTTCAGCTCACTGCAAGCTCTGCCACCCGAGTTCACACCATTCTCCTGGCTCAGCCTCCCAAGTAGCTGGGACTATAGGCACCCACCAGCACGCCTGGCTAATTTTTTTATATTTTTATTAGAGACGGGGTTTCACTGTGTTAGCCAGGATAGTCTTGATCTCCTGACTTTGTGATCTGCCTGCCTTGGCCTCCCAAAGTGCTGGGATTACAGGCGTGAGGCCCTGTGCCTGGCCCCCTTTATCATTTTTTATTGCATCTGTTTGATTCTTCTCTCTTTTCTTCTTTATTAGTCTTGCTAGAGGCTGTCAATTTTGTTGATCTTTTCTAAAAAAAAGCTCCTGGATTCATTAATTTTTGAAGGGTTTTTTTGTGTGTCTATCTCTTTCAGTTCTCCTCTGATCTCAGTTATTTCTTGCCTTCTGCTAGCTTTTGAATGTGTTTGCTCTTGCTTCTCTAATTCTTTTAATTGTGATGTTAGGGTGTCGATTTTAGATCTTTCCTGCCTTCTCTTGTGGGCATTTAGTGTTATAAATTTCCCTCTACACACTGCTTTAAATGTGTCCCAGAGATTCTGGTATGTTATGTCTTTGTTCTCATTGGTTTCAAAGAACATCTTTATTTCTGCCTTCATTTTGTTATTTACCCAGTAGTCTTCAGGAGCAGGTTGTTCAGCTTCCATGTAGTTGTGCAGTTTTGAGTGAATTTCTTAATCCTGAGTTCTAATTTGATTGCACTGTGGTCTGAGAGACAGTTTGTTGTGATTTCTGTTCTTTCACATTTGCTGAGGTGTCCTTTACTTCCAATTAGGTGGTCAATTTTAGAATAAGTGTGATGTGGTGCTAAGAAGAATATATGTTCTGTTGATTTGGGGTGGAGAGTTCTCTCCTTTCTCCATTTCTTGTTTTTGTCAGGTTTGTCAAAGATCAGATGGTTATAGGTGTGCTCTCTTATTCTTGATTTCTCTGTTCTCTTCCATTGGTCTTATGTGTCTGTTCTAGTACCAGTGCCATGCTGTTTTGGTTCTTGTAACCTTTACTGTAGTATACTGTAGCCTGTATTGTGGTATAGTTTGAGGTCGAGTAGCATGATGCCTCCAGCTTTGTTCTTTTTGCTTAGTATTGTCTTGGCTATTTGCGCTCTTTTTTATTTCCATACAAATTTTAAAGTATTTTTTTTCTAATTCTGTGAAAAATGTCAGTGGTAGTTTAATGAGAATAGCATTGGATCTATAAATTACTTTGGGCAATATGGCCATTTTATTGATACTCATTCTTCCCATTCATGAGCATGGAATGTTATTCCATTTGTTTGTGTCCTCTGATTTCTTTGAGCAGTGGTTTGCAGTTGTCCTTGCAGAGGTCCTTCACATCCCTTATTAGCTGTATTACTAGGTGTTTTATTCTTTTTGTAGCAACTGTGAATAGGAGTTAAATTATGATTTGGCTCTGTGCTTACCTGTTGTTGTTGTTGTTGTTGTATAGTAATGTTAATGATTTTTGCACATTGATTTTATATCCCGAGACTTTGCTGAAGTTGCTTATCAGCTTAAGAAGCTTTGGGGCTGAGATGATGGGGTTTTTAGATACAGGATCATGTCATCTGCAAACAAAGATAATTTGACTTCCTGTCTCCCTGTTTGAATACCCTTTATTTCTTTCTCTTGCATGATTTCCCTGGCCAGAACTTCCAATACTATGTTGAGTAGGAGTGGTGAGAGAGGGCATCTTTATCTTGTGCTGGGTTTTAAAGGGAATGCTTCCAGCTTTTGCCCATTCAGTGTGATACTGGCTGTGAGTCTGTCATATATGGCTCTTATTATTTTGAGGTATGTTCCTTCAATACCTAGTTTATTGAGAGTTTTTAACATGAAGGGATGTTGAATTTTATTGAAGGCCCTTTCTGCATCTATTGAGATAATCATGTGGTTTTTGCCTCTAGTTTCGTTTATGTGATGAATCGCATTTATTGTTTTGTGTATTTTGAACCAGCCTTGCATCCTGAAGATGAAGGCAACTTGATCGTGGTGGATAAACTTTTTGATGTGCTCCTGGATTCAGTTTGTCAGTATTTTATTGAGTTTTTTTTTGACATCGGTGCTCATCAAGGATATTGGCCTAAAGTTTTTTGTTGTTGTTGTATCTCTGCCAGGTTCTGGTATCAAGATGATGCTTGCCTCATAGAATGAGTTAGGGAGGAATCCCTCCTTTTCAATATTTTGGAATAGTTTCAGTAGAAATGGTACCAGCTGTTCTTTGTACCTCTGGTAGAATTCTGCTGTGAATCTATCTGGTCCTGGGCTTTTGTTGCTGTTGTTGTTAGCAGGCTGTTTATTACTGCCTCAATTTCAGAACTTGTTATTGGTCTATTCAGGGATTCAGTTTCTTCCTGGTTCATTCTTTGGAGGGTGTATATGTCCAGGAATGTATCCATTTCTTCTAGATTTTCTACTTTACTTGCATAGAGGCGTTTATAGTATTCTCTGATGGTTGTTTACATTTCTGTGGAGTCAGTGGTGATATCTCCCTTATCATTTCTGTTTGTGTTTATTTGATTCTTCTCTCTTTTCTTCATTAGTCTAGCTAACAGTCTATCTATTTTGTTAATTTTTTCAAAAAACCACCTCTTAGACTCATTGATTTTTTTGAAGAATTTTTTTGTGTGTGTGTCTCTGTCTCCTTCAGTTCAGTTCTGATCTTGGTTATTTCTTGTCTTCTACTAGCTTTGGGGTTTGTTTGCTCTTGGTTTCTAGTTCTTTTAATTGTGATGTTAGGTTGTTAATGAAATCTGTCTAGCTTTTTGATGTGGGTATTTAGTGTTATAAATTTCTCTCTTAACACTACTTTAGCTGTGTTCCAGAGATTCTGGTACGTTGCCTCTTTGTTCTCATTAGTTTCAAAAAACTTCTTGATTTCTGCCTTAATTTTATTTACCCATGAGTCATTTAGGAGCAGATTGTTCCATTTCCATGTAGTTGTGTGGTTTTGAGTGAATTTCTTAATTTTGATTTGTAGTTTGATTGTGCTGTGGTCTGAGAGAGTTATGATTTCAGCTCTTTTGCATTTGCTGAAAAGTGTTTTACTTCTGATTATGTAATCAGTTTTAGAGTAGGTGCTATGTGACAATGAGAAAAGTGTATATTCTTTTGCTTTTGGGTGGTTAATTATGTATTCATCTATCAGGTCTGCTTGATTTAATCCAGAGCTGAGTTCAGATGCTGAATATCTTTGTTAATTTTCTCTCTCAGTGATCTGTCTAATATTATCATTGGGGTGTTAAACTCTCCTACTATTATTGTGTGGGAGTCTGAGTCTCTTTGTAAGTTTCTAAGAACTTGCTTTATGAATCTGGTTGTTCCTGTATTGGGTGCATATATATTTAGGATAGTTAGCTCTTTTTGATGAATTAAACCCTTTACTATTATGTAATGCTCTTCTTTGTCTTTTTTGATCTTTGTTGGTTTAAAGTCTTTTGTCAGAAAGTAGGATTGCAGCCCCTGTTTTTTTCCTATTTTCAATTTGCTTGGTAAATTTTGTTCCATCTTTTTATTATGAGCCTATGTGTATCTTTGCACGTGAAATGGGTCTCTTGAAGACAGCATACCAGTGGGTCTTGGCTCTTTATCCAGCTTGACATTCTGTGTCTTTTAATTGGGGTGTTTAGCCCGTTTACATTTAAGGTGAGTATTTTTATGTGTGAATTTGATCCTGTCATCAAAGGATCCTGTCATCAAAATAACTAGATGCTAGCTGGTTATTTTGCAGACTTGTTTGTGTAGTTGCCTCATAGTGTCATTGGCCTGTGTACTTCAGTGTGTTTTTGTAGCGACTGGTAGTTGTTTTTCCTTTCCATATTTAGTGCTTCCTTCAGAAGCTCTTGCAGGGCAGGCCTGCAAGAATTCCCTCAGCATTTGCTTGTCTGAAAAGGATCTTATTTCTTCTTCACTTAAGAAGCTTAGTTTGGTTGGGTATGAAATTCTGGATTGGAGATTCTTTTTTTAAGAATGTTGAATATTGGCCCCATCTTTTCTGGCTTTTAGGTTTTCTGTTGAGGGGTCTGCTGTTAGACTGATGGATTTCCCTTTGTGGATGACCTGGCCTTTCTCTCTGGCTACCCCTACCATTTTTTCTTTCATTTCAACCTTGGAGAATCGGATGATTATGTGTCTTGGGGTTGATCTTCTTGTGGAGCATCTTACTGGAGTTCTCTGCATTTCCCGAATTTGATTTTGGCCTGCCTTGCTAGGTTGGAGAAATTCTTCTGGATATATCCTGATTGTTTCCTAACTTGGTTCTGTTCTCCCTGTCTCTTTTCAGGTACCTCAATCAGTCACAAGTTTGGTCTCTTTACATAATCCCATATTTCTTGGAGGTTTTGTTCATTGCTTTTCCTTTTTTTCCCCTCTATTCTTATCTACCAGTCTTATTTCAGAAAGGTAGTCTTCAGGTTCTGAGATTCTTTCCTCTGCTTGGTCTGTTCTGCTGTTGATACTTGTGACTGCATTGTGAAGTTATCGTATTGTGTTTTTCAGCTCCATTAGGTCAGTTATGTTCCTCTCTAGACTGACTGTTCTGGCTATGAACTCCTATACCATTTTCTCATGATTCTTAGTTTTTTTGCATTGGATTAGAACATGCCCCTTTAGCTCACCAAAGTTCATTATTACTGACCTTCTGAAGTCTACTTCTGTCAATTCAGCCACCTCAGCCTTTGCCCTGTTCTGTGCCCTTGCAGGGGAGGTGATGTGGTCATTTGGAGGAGAAGAGGCACTCTGGCTTTTTGAGTTTTCAGCATTTTTGCATTTATTCTTTCTCATCTCTGTGGGTTTATCTACCTTCAGTCTTTGAGATTGCTGACCTTTGAATGGAATTTTTGTGGGGTCTTTTTGGTCGATGTTGTTGTTTTCTGTTTGTTTTTCTTTCAGCAGTCAGGCCACTCTTCCATAGGGCTGATACAGGGGGTCTGCTGCAGACTCTGGTTGCCCTGGTTTTTCTCATAGCTGGAAATATCACTAGTGAAGGCTATGAAATAGCAAAGATGGCAGTCTGCTCCTTCCTCTGGAAGCTCTATCCCAGGGGAGCACTGACCTGTTAATGGCCCAAATGTTCCTGTAGGAGGTATCTGAACGCCCCTGTTGGGAGGTCTCACCCAGTCAGGAGGAATGAGATCTGGGATCTGGGACATGCTTAAGGAAGCAGTCTGGCTGCTTTTCGGTACAGCAGGTGTGCTGCATTGCGGGGGACCCTTCCTCCTCTGCACCTTTTGGACTCCCAAAGCTGGCAGGCTGAAATGGCTGAGTTGACTGAACCACAGAGATGGCTCCTTCCAGGAGCTCCATCTTAGGGAGAGATCAGAGCTCTGTCTGTATAACCCTGGCTGGAGTGACTGAAGCCCCTCTAGGGAGGTCCTGCCCAGGGAGGAGGAATGGATCAGGGTCTTGCTTGCAGAAGCAATCTGGCCACAATGTAGCAAAGCAGCTGTGCTGCACTGGGGACCCTTCCTCATCTGGACCATTTGGACTCTCCAAAGCTGGCAGACTGGAACAGCTGAGTCAGTCAAACCACAGAGATGGTGGCTGCCCCTTCCCCTGGGATCTCCTTCCCAGGGAGATATTAGAGTTTGCCCATATAACCCTGGCTAGAGTGGCTGAAGCCACCCCACAGGGAGGCCCTGCCCAGTGAGGAGGAATGCATCGGGGTTCCACTTAAAGAAGCAGTGAGACCTAACTCTGATAGTGACAAAAGTTTTAGAGTAGTGTTCTTTCAGATAGGTCACTAAAAACATGTGACAAAAGAAAAATTGATAAGTTTAGAATTCATCAAATATTAAGACTGTTGTATTTCAGAGGATGCCATCAAGAAAATGAAGAGACAACCCATGGATTGGGAGGGAATTATTAGCAACTTTTCTTGTTCTGTACAGAGATTTGTCTTTTTTCTAAGCATTCCCTACTGTTTGATTAGATTTAGATTAATTCAGTCCTTCTAATTAATGGCCACTTGTTAATGTGTTTCACTGCCTTCGGAAGATTTTTAAAAATCTCTTCTGCTCTTTTTTGTCCTCGTACTGTCACACTAGAGTAGTTTTATGAGAAAGAAGTAAAACTTGTGTGTTCGTTATTCAATGTTTAATCCCTCATGAATGTCTCCTCTTTTGGTAATTATAATCATTATAATGATTATAATGGATAATCATTATCCCCTCTAATATTGCTTCTCTTTCATCATTTCTGTTTTTCCTTTTAGAATTTCTATTAAATGTATGTTGCAGCTTTCAATTCATGTCAATTTCTGTATTTCTTACCTTTCACGTTTACTATGCCTTTTTTGTTTGTTTTTGTTTTTTTGAAAGGAAATCTTGCTCTGTGGCCTGGGCAGGAGTGCAGTTTCATGATCCCGGCTCACTGCAGCCTCCACCTCACGGGTTCAAGCAGTTCTCCTGCCTTAGCCTGTCGAGTAGCTGGGATTACAGGCGTGCACCACCACACCCAGCTAATTTTTGTATTTTTAATGGAGATGGGGTTTCACCATGTTGGCCAGGCTAGTCTCAAACTCCTGACCTCAAGTGATCCACCTGCCTCAGCCTCCCAAAGTGCTGGGATTACAGGTGTGAGCCACCACACCCGGCCCATGTTTACTGTGTCTTTATCTCTGTTACCTTCTTAGTGATTTCCCTAATTTTTGTTAGTATCTTTTAATTCAGTTATGTTTGGTCTAGCTTGCTGTGTTTCTTTTTTTCAGTGTTTAATTTGATACCTCTCAGAATCTGCTGTTGTTTCATAGCCTCCTTTCCTGTTTTATTCTATCCCTCCTTTATATCTTTCAGCACATTTAATATACTTTAAATTCCTTTTTAGACTGTGTTATATCCTTTCTACTTCCTTAGCTGTAAATACTCCTGTTTCTTGGGTTTGTTGGTTGTCTTAGCATCAGATATATGTGCTTTGTAATTTTTTGTTTGTGAGTTCAAATTGTCTTATGTTAAGCAGATTTGTTTGTTTTCTTTCCTTCTTACCGTGCTCTTTCTGCCCTGTAAGTTAGTTTTGAAATTTCCTCACCCTTACTTTTTGAAATCCTCAGCTCTGAAAGTTTTATAGTAGGATCTTTCAGAGAAATTACCTTCAGTCCTTGAGCCCAAGATATGGTAGTCTGCTTGTTGGTTGCACAGATATTTCTAATTCTTCCCTTCATTGCAGACAAAGTTTTTTTTCTTTTATTTGAAACTTAAAAACTCTAAACTTGTAAATAGAACTTTTTCAGCCTCTGTTCCTGTCTAGAAAACCTAGTCCCCTGGTTTCAAGTAGTGCATCTGACTGTTCACTGCCTCCTCACATATGAGGTGTTTTGGGTTTCATTTTCCCCAGTGTTGAAATTTTGACCCTGGTTTCTGTTTTCACTCTCAGCCCTTCACGTGCCCCCTTGCTTGAGCCACACTTAATTACTAGGAGTTCATCACCTGCTTTTAGAAAGGGTTGAATATCCCTCTTGACTTGTCCCTTAATTACTGTATTGATCTGTATAAAGTAAACTTTCCCCATTTCTAGTTCATCATTTATAGATATAAGAACCATCTTACTTGTAATCATTGAAACATACTTTAAATTACAAAAAGTCCACTTCTAATTTAACAATTTCCCCTTTACCCATTCTCAAAATGTACAGAGGTGCAGTGGCGAATGGGGATGGGGAGTGTTTGTCTCTCTCTCTCTCTTTTTTTTTCTTTTTTTGTTCTTTTTTTTTCTTTTTGATACAGGGTCTCACTCCTGTTGCCCAGGCTAGAGTGTAGTAGCACAATCTCGGCTCACTGCAGCCTCCACCTCCCGAGCTCAGGTGATTCTCCCATCTCAGCCTCCTGAGTAGCTGGGACTACAGGCATGTGCCACCATGCCCAGCTAAGTTTTTGTTTTCAGTAGAGATGGCATTTTGCCTTGTTGCCTAGGCTGGTCTCAAACTCCTGGACTCAAGCAATCCTCCCACCTCGGCCTTCCAAAGTGCCTGGATTACAGGCATGAACCACTGTGCCTGGCCTGTTTGTTCTTTTAGTCTTTGCTTCTCCCCTTATTCTTGTGGTGCTCACATTGAGGGATGAAGAAGAAAGAAGAGGAAAGGGGGTGAAGACTTACTTGGTTGGTTCTTTGGTAATCCAGTGATGGCATATGTGCAAATGCTTGCTCTTCTGTGCTTCTCATTAGTGTGTTTTCTCAGAGGCCATCATAGAACCAATCACTTCCCCAACATAGGCAATATACTTCATATTTCACCTCTTCCGACACCCTTCTTCACTCCCCTCATTTCTGGCTCAGCTCCTGCCCACAAGTATCCTTTTACTATTTAGATCATCTGACCTTGGTCCCTTTGGAGTTTCATTGATTGGGCTTAAAGTTGGACTTAACACTTGGCCCAGGGGAAGTACATGCATTCTTTTATTTCTCTCAAATTTTTATTTTGGAAAACTTCAGACCTGCAAAAAAGTTGAATGAATGGTGGGTGAATAACCATATGCCCTTCCTGTAGATTCACCAACTTAATATTTTACCATATTTGCTCGCATTTGTTTCATTTTCTTGGCTGGCTAATGAGAATCCTAATGCAGGCATGACATTTCTTCATTCCTATGTACTTTTGCATGAATCTCCAAAAATCAAAGATACGTTTATGTTATACTCTGAAAATTTAACATTGGTATAATACTGTTACCTAATATACAGTACCTATTAAGATTTTCCCAAACGTTTCAATACCTTTTATAGCTGTTTTTCCTCCTGACCCAGCATATAATAAAGATTTCAGTTCATTTTTCATGTTTCTTTAATCATGAGCAGTTCCGCCAGCCTATCTTTTTTTTTTTTTTTTTTTTTTTACCTTTCACAACATTTGACTTTGTTTTAAAGGAGTCTACACCAGTTCTTTCGTAGAATGCCTCTCAACTTAGATTTGTGTGATTATTTTTTCATGACGAGATTGAGGTTAAACCTTTTTACTAATGTTTTGTTAAGGTGATATTCACCAGAGTTCTCTGTGAAAGTACTTTTTCCTGTATAATCTGTGGAGTGTCATTTTAAGACCGAATGGATTTCTTATTCCCTAACAGTCTTTTACCCTGTAGTTTTAGCATTCATCGATAATTTTTGCCTGTATCCATTATTAACTTGATATTTGTAATATGGTGATGTTCTAATTCTGTCATTTCTTCTATAGATAGAAGTCGGTTTTCTTTTGTAAAGAGCAACTTTCCTCTTTTCTTCCCAAAAGAAATAATTTGTTGTCAGCATAGACTCATGGATTTTTTCATTGTGTTATTATCTATTTCTGTAATTACTCATTTTGATATGCAACTTGTTCCAAACTCGTCCTCTAGGGAGTCTATACATTCTTGCCCTGCCAAACAGTGGAAACGCAGCTTGTCCAACTGCCGGCCTTTTCTCTCCGTTGGTAAAGTTGGCTCCAGTCAACTTACTGAGTTTGGACCTCTCATTGCTAAGGGAGGCACTTAACTCATGGGAAATATATTTACATATGCTCCCAAATGTGCAGATTCATATGTTGAATTTTCCTAAGAACACTCCTTCTGCCACACACACCTGACATACGCCTGATAGTTTCTGCTGCTCAGTAATCTCCCACCACAGAGTAAGATGCCTTTCTCCGCTTTCACAAGTTCTTTTAGAGCTTCCATTTACCTGATGTGATTTTACAATGCCCCATTCTCCTGGGGAAGGAAGGAGAAAAGTCACAGTTCTTTTTAGTCCTTTGAGTTCCCTCACAGAATGTCTTTTTGGGATTTTTTTGTCTTGTCTTTGGCCTGATATGCTCTCAGGCTCTCTTAGTCGTGTGCAGATCTTTAGAATATGAGATGTATTGGTTTGCTGGGACTGCTGTTACAAGATACCACAAACTGAACTTTGCCTCAGTAAGATGCTAGAAGTCCAAGAGCAAGGCGTTGCTGGGGTTGCTTCCTTTGAGGACTCTGAGAAAGACTCTATTCTGTGCCTCTGTCCTCGCTTCTGGTGGCTTGCTGGCTGTCTTTGATGTTTCTTGGTTTGTAGATGCATCACCCTGATCTCTGCCTTCGTCTTCACATGGCATTCTCCCTGTGTGTATCTGTGTCCAAATTTCCCCATTTTATAAGGATATCAGTCATAGCTGATTAGCTGCCTACCCTACTGTAGTATCATCTCATGCTAACTTAACTATAACTTAATATAGTAAGTAATATATATGCTGTATTAACTTATACTAATATATATACAGAGAGTTCCTCGTATGCTTTGGATAACTAGCCCCTTATCAGATACATGATTTGCAAAAATTTCCTCCCAATTTGTGGCGTTTCACTTTCATAATGGTTCTTTGACACTGAAACATTTTTAGTTGTGATGAAGTTCATCTTAAGTTTTTCTTTTATGGATACTTTTAGTGTCATATCTAAGAATACTCCACCCAAAGTCACAAAGATTTTTTTCTTCTATATTTTGTTCTAAAGTTTTATAGTTTTTGTTCTTAACACTTAGGTCGCTTATCCATTTTGATTTAATTTTTGTGTACAGTGTGAGGTAGGGCCTAAATTAATATGTTTGCATATGGATATCTGGTTGTCCTAGTACCATTTGTTTAAAAGTCTGTCTTTTCCCCTGATTTATGTTGTCAAAAAGCCTTATATTGTCACAAGTTCCTTATATTCCATAATATAGACTCTCAATTTTGTTGATTTACATGCCTGTCTTTGTGCCAGTATCAGCCTGTCTTGATTACTGTGGCTTTCTAGTAAGTTTTCAAATTCAATAGTGTACATTCATTTTTGAAATTGTTTTGGCTATTCTAGCTGCTTTGGCTTTCATAAATCTTAGAATTGGCTGGTCAATTCTACAAAAAAAAGTCCTGCTGGGATTTTGATAGTGAATACATTGGGGAGAAGCCATCTTGAATATTAAGTGTTCCAATCTGTGAACATTAAAAGTCTTTATTTAGATCTCCTTTATAAATGATTTTCAGTGTACAAGTCATACATATCCTTTATTAAATTTATTCCTAAGTTTCTATCCCTTTTGATGTTACTGTGAATGAAATTGTCTTCATAACTTCTGTTTCCTGTTACTCATTGTTCATGTGTAGATATACAATTGAGTTTTCTTATATTGATCTTGTATTCTGCAACTTTGTGGAACTTATTTATTTAGGTTATTTATTTAACCTTACTTATTTAGGTTATTTTTCTCCCTTAGGTTTTCAGGTAGGAGGGCAAACCAGTCCCTATCACTCCATTTTGGCTGGGAGAAGACGTCTACTAAAAGGGTTGTGAGAGATGAATAAAACCAATTGAGATAAAAACTTTTCCATGAATCTTTTTTCAACAAAGACCTTGTTAGTATAGTCCCTCAGTATCCATGGAGGATAGATTCCAGGACCTCCCTGTGATACCAAAATCCACAGATGCCCAAGTGCCTTATATGAAATGGTGTCGTGTTTGCATGTAACCTACATGCATCTTCCCATAGACTTTAAATCATCTCTAGATTACATAGAAAACCTAATGCGATATAAATGCTATGTAAATAAACTGTATTGTTTGATTCATGGTTGCTTGAATTCACAGATGTGGTGGAAGTTGCAGATACAGGGGGTGAGCAGTGTTTTAATTTTTTCATGTTAAATGTCTTGGTCTAAGTAAATTTTCTATTTCCATTGCAGCATTCCTCTGAATATTGATTTGCTGAATAGCCCAGACTTATTGGAAACAACAATTGGTGATGTAATTGGGGCATCCGACACTATGGAAACATCCCAAGCACCGAATGACATTAATGTAGCCACCAGGCTTCCTGGATTAGGGGAACCTGAAATTGAATATGAGAGTAAGTAAATGTTCCATAATACATCAGTCATACCTTTTCGTCTTCCTTTGATATAAGATATTTAAATTAGCTTCTCTAATAATATTTTTTATACTAGTTCAACTTTTAAATTTAATTCAGGAGAGTTATGCCCTCTTGCCTTTTTGACTAAAGGGAACACTGAAATATTTAAGATAACATAATTGAGGTCATCAAACGTGTGTGTCATTTATAAGACATTAAACATTTAAGAGTCTTCATTTGCTTTTTTCTAGAGTGGAAACATTTTCTAGGGCATAGGATTGAATGAATGTTTGAACATCCCATTAGCTCTTAGAAAGTATTTTGTTATTAATGAGGTTTATTATTGCCTAGGCCCACAAAAAGAAATAACACAGAAAGAATGGTGCTTTAAAACTCACACACACACACATACACACACACACATTTTTGAAGGTTAAAAGGAGACAGTAAATCTCTCATTGAAAATGTCTGTATATTTGTGAGTTTAGTTTTATATGAAAGCATAACTTGTTTATAAACAGCAGTTTCCTGTTGAATCTCACTGTAATGCATGTTCATTTTAAAGCAGCTTGTATTTATTTGACTCTTGACAATTTGATTTCTATTGGAGGCTAAAATTAGCCACTACAGCGTTAAACAACTCAGAAAATTGCCCTACGTATGCTGTTGTCTCTGAGACTGTAGAATACAGCAATAGCATTTAGTAATTTAGAAATAAATGTTAGTGAAAAGTCACACAGTGCTTCTGGTTAATAGAACATGTTAAAGTATTACTAATAAGTGGTGCTAAAAATTTGTTTATTTCCTAAGAAATCACTACAAATACTCTGGTACATCATGGTTTTTTATTGACATCTAACATGTTTAAATTTTGCTTGTTAGTCTCAGGTCAGAGAAATAATAATTTAACTTATTACATTGGTAATTTCAAAGTAATTTGATTTTTTAAGGTAGTAGTCTGTTATTAGATTAAGAAAATATCCCCCATTACTATTTCTCACGTACTTTCTCTGTAGTAATTTATTTTGAATAGTCCAGTTTGACAGCCTTTCCCTGGACTCCACTTCTTGTTAGCAACGCTTGCTCTTATTCTCACTTATATGTGGGAGCTACACAGGGACATAAAGATGGGAACAGTAGACACTGGGGATTCCTAAAGGAGGGATGGAGTGGGAAAGGGCTGAAAAACTTCCTATTGGGTGCTGTGTTCACTATCTAGGAGATGAGATCAGTAGAAGCCCAAACCATGGCACCACGTAATATACCCTTGTAACAAACCTGTACATGTACTCCCTGAATCAAAAATTAAAATTAGGCTGGATGTGGTGGTCCGTGCCTGCAGTCCCAGCTACTCGGGAGGCTGAGGCATGAGAATCGCTTGAACCTGGGAGGCAGAGGTTGCAGTGAGCTGAGATTATGCCGCTGAGCTCCAGCCTGGACCACAGAGCAAGACTCTGTCTCAAAAGAAAAAAGAAAAAAGAAAAGAAAAACTTAAGTTAAATTAAAATTAAAAAAAGAAATTTGCTTTTTGTTTCTAGAAAAAATTGAGACATAGCATAGCAAAGCCAGCAGGATTTAGATTCAGCCAGAACCATGACTATCTTAATGCAGAGTATTTCCAGGGTTAAAAATAAAAATAGTCTCCTTTAAAGAGATGGCAGTATTGATTTTATTTACATTCCATTTGATATCCATTACACGAATTCACAAAGTTTAATTTTTCCAGTGCTGTAATAGTGTTGTATTAGTATCACTTATTGAGTACATACTTTTTGCAAAATATGTTAGCTTAGAATTTACATGGTAAAATGAACTAGGGATGCTTAGAAAAGATCAAATGAAATATAACTCTCATTGATGAAACAAACTCATATTGATGAATTTAAGTTCATCAGTCTTGATATCCAATTGTGTATTTTATTTTGGTTGTAATGTCAAAATCCTAATTCACATAGGTAAATAGTTACAAATTGTAACTACAGTAGCTTGTGCTGCATGGCAGGATGTTCCTCGGACAAAAAAAATGTAGCAGAAAAAGGTTTATTTTAACAACAAAAAGAGTATTCAGGATGGAGTAATTTGAAGCATAAGAAAACCAGGAGATGGCAATTAAGTAAATAGATAGGGAAGAACCAGTGTTGAATTACTGGTTCTCAGCCTTGGTTGTACTTAAAATCACCTGGAGAGTTTTAAAAACTACCAGTTCCAGAATCCTACCTCAAAAGGTTTTGTTATGATTATTCTTGGGTGAGTCCTGGGAATGAGTGTTTCTTGAAAGCTCTCCAGCTGATTCTTAATGTGTAGCCAGGGCCTCCACTCAGTTAACTGGTGGCCACTTTTAGAAGATCCCTTTGACCCAGAGGATATGATTTCAAAGTTTTCTCCTCTTTTCTTCTGATTATATAGAAATTATTAGGCATTCAACATTTTTTGTCAAGTGACAGTGTAAAATTTTATGCTCACATCAAATTAATCTGCAAAATAAGATTATTTCAGGTTAATTTTAAGTCTTCATTTAAAGATGAATTGTGTTTAATGTATTATCTTTTCAGTGGTTAGAGGACTTTGTAATGTATTTTGCCACTAGGAAGAACATTATGAAGACAAAATGCTTGTCTTGCGTCACACCTGATGGTACCAACATATAATATGTTGATTTAGTGAATGAATAAATATATATTCTTCACAGTTTGTTCCATGTAAATTTAGTTTTAGGCAGTCAGGGCCAATGAACAAAGATGGCGAAGTGTTGAGGTTAGACACGAGCCTGGGTTGTGGTTATGAACGAAAAGGATCATGTCACAAGTGTTGTGTGCCTTTTGAGTCTCTTGGCTAGGTAAACCTTCTTAACCACACATGCTATGGAGATTTCACATCTACTTGCTTTTTAGGAATGCTGCAGATTTAGGGTGGTGTTTCTACTTAGGATTAACTCTTATTCAGATTAATGGACAGGTAGCTGGTTATGGAAAGAAAATATATTTATTTTGTGTTTATCTGGATTATTACTTTTAATTGATAATTGATGTTGAGAAACCGAAACAAAACAAAACCATACCCTCACACAGCTAGCTGTGACAGCCTGGCAGACTGAGGGATTATTTTGCCTTTTTTTTTTTTTTTCCAGCATTAAAAGACGCCTCAGAGAAGCTCAAACAGCTTGAGATGGAGAACAGTCCTTTGCTGTCCCCTCGATCCAACATCGATGTTAACATAAACAGCCAGGTATTCAAATTTCCCCTGCGTATACCTGTTACACATCTCCAGAGCTCCCACAAATCTTTTCTTTCCAAAGACAGTACTTTTTTTCTTTAACTGGGAAATCTGTGCTGATTTCTTATAAACCTGTTTTCTCATTTTAAAGGATGAAATCTGTAGATGTTCAGGAGGGAAGGGGGAAACTTGCACAGCAAGATGAATTGTAAGGTGATTGCATGATTTTAAAAAAAAAACCACAGTCAAGATGACTGTTAAACCTTTTATTTTGATGCACCCAGTCTAGTTGAAGGACTTGCTGAAGCCTTTGGAAATTACAGAAGGATTTGTTTTAAAGAGGGCTCCTCTGTGGTATAGACAAGAAAGAGAATAGAATTTCCGATGCTTTAACTTCATCTATCATTCCTTTCTCTCCCCTGTCCCCTTTAAATATTTTTTGTTGTGGGGTGGGGAATACATACCAATTACACCAATCAAGCTTCAATTTATAGTTTGACTATGATTTTCTTATTTCTACATTAAATAACTTATAGGAAGAGCTAAAATAAATAGAATGAGATGGAAATTTTATAATTAATCATATCAGCTACCAGATGGCCCCACTAAATGGAAGAGTTGATTTTAGGTAATGATCTAGAAATGCCCTTTTTTTTTCTCTACATATAGACAACTGATAACATGGCCAAGATGAATTTTGTTTTTGTTTTAAAGAGGAAAGGAGAATGGCTAACTCACAGTGTTCTTCCATCCTTGGATAACTAACTGGAATTTCTTATTATTATTATACTTTAAGTTCTATGGTACATGTGCACAATGTGCAGGTTTGTTACATATGTATACATGTGCCATATTGGTGTGCTGCACCCATCAACTTGTCATTTAGATCAGGTATAACTCCAATGCCACCCCTCCCCCCTCCCCACAATAGGCCCCGGTGTGTGATGTTCCCCTTCCCGTGTCCAAGTGATCTCATTGTTCAATTCCCACCTATGAGTGAGAACATGCAGTGTTTGGCTTTCTGTTCTTGCGATAGTTTGCTGAGAATGATGGTTTCCAGCTGCATCCATGTCCCTACAAAAGACACGAACTCATCCTTCTTTATGGCTGCATGGTATTCCATGGTGTATATGTGCCACATTTTCTTAATCCAGTCTGTCACTGTGGGACATTTGGGTTGATTCCAAGTCTTTGCTATTGTGAATAGTGCCGCAGTAAACATAGGTGTGCATGTGTCTTTATAGCAGCATGATTTATAATCCTTTGGGTATACACCCAGTAATGGGATGGCTGGGTCATATGGTACATCTAGTTCTAGATCCTTGAGGAATTGCCATACTGTTTTCCACAATGGTTGAACTAGTTTACAATCCCACCAACAGTGTAAAAGTGTTCCTATTTCTCCACATCCTCTCCAGCACCTGTTGTTTCCTGACTTTTTAATGATTGCCATTCTAACTGGTGTGAGATGGTATCTTATTGTGGTTTTGATTTGCATTTCTCTGATGGCCAGTGATGATGAGCATTTTTTCATGTGTCTGTTGGCTGTATGAATGTCTTCTTTTGAGAAATATCTGTTCATATCCTTTGCCCACTTTTTGATGGGGTTGTTTTTTTCTTGTAAATTTGTTTGAGTTGTTTGTAGGTTCTGGATATTAGCCCTTTGTCAGATGAGTAGATTGCAAAAATGTTCTCCCATTCTGTAGGTTGCGTGTTCACTCTGATAGTAGTTTCTTTTGCTGTGCAGAAGCTCTTTAGTTTAATTAGATCCCATTTGTCAATTTTGGCTTTTGTTGCCATTGCTTTTGGTGTTTTAAACATGAAGTCCTTGCCCATGCCTATGTCCTGAATGGTATTACCTAGGTTTTCTTCTAGGGTTTTTATGGTATTAGGTCTAACATTTAAGTCTCTAATCCATCTTGAATTAATTTTCGTATAAGGAGTAAGGAAAGGATCCAGTTTCAGCTTTCTACTTATGACTAGCCAGTTTTCCCAGCACCATTTATTAAATAGGGAATCCTTTCCCCATTTCTTGTTTTTATCAGGGTTGTCAAAGATCAGATGGCTGTAGATGTGTGGTATTATTTCTGAGGGCTCTGTTCTGTTCCATTGGTCTATATCTCTGTTTTGGTACCAGTACCATGCTGTTTTGGTTACTGTAGCCTTGTAGTATAGTTTGAAGTCAGATAGTGTGATGCCTCCAGCTTTGTTCTGTTGACTTAGGATTGTCTTAGCAATGCAGGCTCTTTTTTGGTTCCATATGAACTTTAAAGCAGTTTTTTCCAATTCTGTGAAGAAAGTCATTGGTACCTTGATGGGGATGGCATTGAATCTAAATTACCTTGGGCAGTATGGCCATTTTCACAATATTAATTCTTCCTATCCATGAGCATGAAATGTTCTTCCATTTGTTTGTATCCCCTTTTATTTCACTGAGCAGTGGTTTGTATTTCTCCTTGAAGAGGTCCTTTACATCCCTTGTAAGTTGGATTCCTAGGTATTTTATTCTCTTTGAAGC